>NC_142934.1:102341561-102351561 GCF_046866305.1 Octopus bimaculoides | reverse complement strand
ATACAGACGTGTGTGTACGCGTACAACTAAGTCTTGAACGGTATGAGGTTCATCTTCACCTTCTTTTGGAGCTTCGCCGACGGTCGGACCATGAAAAAATATGAAACTCAAATGTTAGGTGGCAGAGGGGACAGAATATTAAAACCAAAACTCATTGTGCTTCAGTTGTGACCGTTTTGATCCCAGTGGTTTAGTTCAGATCAGTAATGTTCATCTGTTTTTATCACACATGTATTCTATATTTTATGGATATGCCAAAATGCACGTGTCAGTAAATAAATTGATGCTCTATGACGGAATATTAGCCTCAATCGTTCAAGGTTAATGAACAACATCTATAGACATTCCTGCGGTAGAGCAATAAATCCGGAATCCTGTCAATTGTGTTCAAACGTTTCTTATTTCGAATGCTTCGAATTAATATAATACTTACAAGACGGTAATTTTTGTCATAAAATTATATAAGTATTGAAAACTGTCTTATTTTTTCTTTAGATTTCACTTGAAGCGGGCGCATATTGCAGAGTTTTCAGTAGTTTTTTTGCTAAAGGTAATTGGCAAAATCTATTGAGCAAAACTATCGCATTAATGGATTTTATTCTTAAACATGCCAATCATCTGTGTTCATGATATATTTATAGATGTGTAGCATTTTGCATGGACATCTCACCTAATATCATTACACGCCCAGTTACAACATAAAAAAGCAACTTAAACATTGCGAAAGTAATATTATTTCCATTCATTGTATGATCAAGAAAAGTATTGTATCGGTAATGGCTATTTTCTGGACATTTTCTCGCAAACGTTCGACATAAATGCTTATGTCACTATTTTATATTACCACCTTAATACATATTGATTCAAAAGTGACATTTTTAGGAGTATAATATGTAGTTCTATAGATCTGTATCACAAAATCTTCAAGATAACTAATCTGCATCTATCTAGAATGTTGCATAATGTAGCATTTACTTCCGTAAGATGCAATACAATCTTAATACACAGCCTTTTAATAACTTGTTCTCCCAGCATGTTTCCACAAATGCTAACATCTTTAAATTACCACAATCCATTTCTACACTCGTAGCGCGCAAATAAAATCTTATGAATCATCTTTCACATTAAAATTATACCATTATTTCATTCGAAAGGTTTAAAAATTACAATTGTCCTCATATATTAATAAGCATAATTAAAACTGAAAAACAGATAATTTTCTCCTTGGGCTAAAAGCAACAGTAACATCCACTCTTAGGGGTCAGCCACATTTAAGTGGCAAATATACTTCACCTTGTCATTTTTTTTTTCCTTTTTACATCTTGCTTGTAAATAACCGATTTTTCCCTATTACCACTTTTGTATTCACCATTATGGTATCTTATTTTAATTTACTTTAAATTAATAAACCTTATTTGATGTCCTTCACAAAATTCTTCACACTGATGAGAATGACAATGCATAAATTTAATCATAATTAGTATGATTATAACTTTTTTCTAACATATTTGTATTGTCCCTTGAGTCGCGCGTTATGTAATGTATCCAAATGTGCATTAAATCTAATTTTGAAGCAACATCTTTTTCTCCTCCATTTTTATATAATTGTTTATGGTATATTTATACCTATAACGATATTTTTTAACTACTATATATATATATATATATATATATATATACAGATATTTTAGGTTTTGTGTTGCTATCCTAGATACTACCCCGTTCATTATGTATAGCATATATATTCCTCATATGTACTGCCTGTGATATCAAGTAAACTGTAGCCAAATTCAATTTATAATTCCGATGTTTAAATGGTGGTTGGTGAGATAAGTGCCAATGAGATAAGTTGTAGAGTCATGAAATCCTGAACATGCAGAAAAACCTTCACTTAAAGACAGTGCTTCTATAAATTGTTCCGCTGTTAACCATATGCGGTTGAACAACTTCTCATAGCAGAAAGAGAGAGAGATCTGAATCGATTACTTTGCGTAAATAACTCCTGTCGTTTTGTCAATCATTAATTAGTAATTCTACACTCAGTACGTAGCTTATGTTTCCTATAAGTGTCTAGTGCAGATATGTCAATGAATTCCCTCAATTTTCGGGCCGACTATTACTAATGCGATGCATTATTAGTGTACATAATCAAAATTACTTGTTACTATATTATTATTATTATTATTATTGTAACTACAGTGGTAAGAGTCATACACACACACATACACACTCACACAAACACACACTCACACAAACACACACATACACAACACACACGCACTTACAAACACACACACACATACATATATATATATATATATATATGTGTGCGTGTGTTTATGTATGTATACACACACAGATACTCTCACATGTATGATTGTGTATGTGAATTTGAGTGCAGGAGTGTATGTAAATTTGTTTTCGTCATCATGTTTACCGGTATAAACTGGAGCGCCTATTTACGTTCCTTTATGTCAAGAGAATTTACTTACACATCCGATGAATAGATATCGATCAAATAAGTACTAGCCTGACATAAATACTTGAATCGATACGATCGACGAAAACCTATCAAAAGCGATGCTATAGCTTGACCGAAGGCAGTGTTGTATAATTATATTACTATGTGTGGGTATATTTATACACATGGGGTTTTCTCTAATTGTGAACATGTACAGACGTGAATGTCAATGGTTTTCATTGTGAAAAAGTCATCTAAAATAGCATCATTTCAACATATCATAATATAGATCACAGTCTTCTTCGCCGTTCTTGTTTTGTTGCTGGTGTTTTGTTTTTTTTCATACTCCTACTAAACATTCACCTGCAACACTATACCATGTCCGCACAACGCTTCCGAGGAAACATGAAAGGATTTTTATACAGAAAGAAATAAAATACTCTATTACTATAATATCGAAATAATTAAAATATTGAAAAGAAACATTTCAGGAAGTTACACCGATGTAGATATTGCATGCGTTACCGTAGCTTTAATATCTTTGTGACGACTATTTTGGAACGATTGATCTCAAATATTGGCTGTGATAGAATTACAGAAACAAGTTGATTCAAGCTATGTTCGTGACCTGACCTTCTTTTTCTTTTTTATTTCTTTTTTTTTTTTCGATATATTCCGAAACGAAGTGCCGGCTTTTCAACTATTCTATCATTGCTGCATACTAATAATTCTTTGATTTCTATTTCAGAATATTGCCAGGAAATTTGATCTCAGAAACACTATGACCAAATACGATGAATGAAGTGTCACGAAATTCCTACTATTTTTACATATGTACACCACACATGTTCGGGCACAGATACAAACAATGATATACACACCTGTACCTGTGATTATGGGTTTCATAAATGGTTGAGTTGTTAAGGCATTGCTGAATAAATTTTCAAATAAAAAGGAGAAGTCGAATAGATGTAGTCCACCCACATTCACAGTAAGTGTATTGATGGAGAAACATATTTCTGAGTGATGTACGGAATCTCTACTTGTTCATATCGACGCTGTTCTCGAGTTCGCGAACAGCCATACATTTTGTAGTCATGTTATTGAATTTACGTTTTGAGATTTAAGACACGACAGTTTCTTTGACTGGAAATTGACCAAAAATTTAAAAATAAATAGTTATAAACTGCTCTGATTGCGTAATCCTTTAATAATTTAATATGTAATACAATAATACTCTCATTAACTAATAGAATTTTAATATATTTGAAAACTGAGAAATTATCTACGTGTACTTCACCATAAATTTATTTCTGCTTTTATTCCTTATAAAAGTAAATTTCATGATTACATAAAATTGTGATACAGACGTTTATATGTTTTTTTTTTTATCTATGACGTTAAAATTATCCCTTATCAGACTTCCTCTCAGTTATTTTGGTTGTGTTGGAAAAGTTATTCCTTAAATAAAATTATCGTCATTCATTGCTCTTTTAAAGGCATTTTTTATTGGCTCGAAGATAATCTACGCTACAAGAATGTTTTCGACTCGACCGCCTAATTTTAAAAAAAAAATATATATCCGAAATATATGATGTCAACACCAGAATTGAAAGAAGCTCGCCATAATTTTGGCGGCGATAATTTAAAGGAACGCTAAACATTTCGACTAGGGGACTTTGCTTTCCATCAATCCAGGTTCGATGAAATAAGTACTACATGGAAAAGTAGTATTATCATTGCTGTTTTTGTGTTATACTCAAAAGATTTTTAAAGTCGTTTTTAGGTAGGTGAACATATTAAAGTGACTGTTCGCCGTAAGTACTGATAATGTGTATTCACGAAAAGAAAAATTTGGCAGAAACTCATCATGTCCTTTCGGCACAAATTGTTATTGTCACTACTACTACTACTACTACTACCGCTGCTGCTGCTACTACTGCTGCTGCCACAAACTCCACCACCGCCGTCGCCACCGCCGTTACCGCCGCCACCGTTGCCGCCGCCGCCGTTGCCGCCGCCGCCGTTGCCTCCGCCGCCGTTGCCTCCGCCGCCGTTGCTGCCTCCCCGCCCCCGCCACTACCGCCGCCGCCGCCACCGCCACCGCCGCCAGCGCCGCCGTCGTCGCCGTCGTCGCCGCCTCCACCACCACCGCCCCCGCCGCCGCTGCCACCACCACCACCACCACCACCACCACCTAACTGTAGGTCTCATATTTAATATTCTTCCGTTTTTATTGCAGAGTTGTCGGTGGTGAATTGTTTTGAAGCGTATTTCAAAGTTACTGCCTTCCAAAATTTAAAAAAATTGAAATTCAGTGAGATATGTGTCTCAAAAGACGAAATGGCGGAATTCTTCCATTTAGAGAAAAAAAAATGTAGGTACTGTCATTAATAATATCTGCACCATAACACCACCTCAATTTTCGTCAGCAACAAGAAAATCAGCTTAACGTAGTAGCGATTACGGTACCTAGACATGATCTGAGAAGGATGTGAGATACTTTTGTGTTTGAATCTACGAAGTCTTCAACCTTCTCATGAGTCTACATACATTTCGGTTTACGTTCAAAACGGCTTTCATATTAGTATATCAATTGTTTTGAATAGGACAGATATATTATAAAGCATGTTTTATGAACGTAGTGTACTTGAACTTACTTCGCATTGTTTTGCTAATAGAAAATCGTTGCCAAGAACATGTGGAACGGATGAGCAGTTTTTGTTTTCATTTCCGACATGTGTCAGATATATTTCCGATCCATCCACTGTTCTTATTCATTTGGATGACAGCTCCTCTGTAGGACGTCAGAGGAATAAGTGATATTGCCAAACAATGAAACGTTTTAAAGTTTAGAGATCATAAATATAAAAAAAAAAAACCACCATTTCAAAAAATGAAGGAGACACTCTATGGTTTATCAGCGTCTAAAGCGTCTCTAATGGCTGGTGGGAAATCAACAAAATGCAGCGTTACTACTTATCTACTGATCGATGTTTAGAAGGACATTTAAAGCAGTTGCAACAATCTTTCAAACTTTTTCCAAATTCTGACACCGTTATTGCCATCAATGCCAATAGTCATACACAAATCTACTACTACTACTATTACTACTGCTGCTGCTGCTGCTGCTGCTGCTGCTGCTGTTGCTGCTGCTGCTACTGCTGATTCACTACTACTACTACTACTACTACTACTACTACTACTACTACTACTACTACTACTACTAATATTAATAATAATATTAATAATAATAATAATTATTATTATTATCCTTCTCCTCTTTCTCCCCCCTCCTCCTCCTCCTTATCATCATCATCACCATCATCATCATCATCATTGTTATTGTTATTATTATTATTATTATTATTATTATTATTGTTATTATCTTCATCAATATTGTAATCTTTTTATCACAGGTTCTGTGGGTGCTCCCGGAGCCTTGCATGTAGAGCGGGCTTACTACCAGCAGAATAAGGTACCGTGCTATTCCCTTTTTTTTGTTCAGTTATCTAATACTTTCCTGATTATTCTGGCTGCTCTAAATACTCAAAACCTTTTGTAAAAGTTCTTCTGGGCATTCTATTCCAATTTCCTTCGTGTTTCATTTGATATCTTCTGATACTGTTCCTAAGGATCCAACAATAATTACTACTATCTTCACCGTCTTCATCTCCCTAGCCGGCCTGTTTCGTATTTTAGAGGATTGTATCTATCGTTTCGCCTTCCTTTCTCAATAATCTTGGAGCCAAGGGTCATGACACATCAACTATATAGCATATGTGGTGAGTCGTGTCCACCACCACTAGGTCTGGTCTGTTATGCTCTAATACCTGATATGTTTAGACTGGGAAATTCCAGAGAATGTTGTTAGTCTCCAAACCTGCCACACTCTGCAGTTTGTACTCACACCAGTTTGTCATCATCATTATCATTATTATTATTATTATTATCATTATTATTGATCAGTAGTTTTATTTTTATAACGTGCTTTCACTTCACTACCAAGCGCAGCTCTGTGCGCCTTGGGTATGTGCTGTGGTTTGCTGTGGTGCTCTTATGTTTACTGTATTGAAAGTGTTTTGCGTAGAATGTGTGCAGTACCCAGTAGTGCAATTTTCTGTATGTTATATATATTTGTAAGTCCTGGTGTTTTTGTTATGTATTTGTCTGAATATTTTTTTATTATACCTAAGGCAACTACTATGATAGGAATTGTTTCTGTTTTTAGATTCCACATTCGAGTTACCTCTATTTCCAGGTCTTTGTATTTTGAAAGTTTTTCCATTTCTTTTAGAGAAACGTTGTCATCTGCTGGTATTGATACATCAATTAGAAAGCATTTTTTTTCTTCATGATCTTTCACATCTATATCTGGTCCATTTGCTTTAATTTCTCTATCTGTGTGTATTGGCATATCCCGGAGTATGGTTGCTTTCTCGTTTTCTGTGACCTATTATTATTATTATTATTTTATGTTTGACTTTTGTTTTGCATTTGTACAAGTTGGATCCAAGTCTCACCCAGAGACCTCAAGAGACAACAAGTTAGAAGTTCATGTAGGTGTTATGCCTAGGGTACCATATATTTGGATTTGTACAGTTTTGTTCAAGTGAATGTTTAAGAAACCATAAGAAAATTATGTTTGCTTTAAAATTTGAGATCACATAGACATTATTTTACGTAGGATATGGGCAGTTCCCATGAGCACTATCTTTTGGACTTCAGCCATTTTGGGGTTTCCTGGTATCTGAGCTAGGTAGTAATCAGCCCGTTTCGCCGTCATTCCCAGGGCACCTATGACAATAGGTATTGTTTTCGTCTTCAGATTCCACATTTTGCTAATTTCTATTTCAAGATCTTTATATTTGCTCAGTTTTTGGTAGGTCTTGACAGATACGTTTATATCAATTGGGACAGTCATATCAATGAGGAGGCATGATTTTTGTCTGAAGTCTTTCAGTATGATGTCTGGCCTATTTGCGTCTATCTTTCTGTCAGTTTGAATGGTGAAGTTCCAGAGGAGTGCAATGTGATCATTTTCAAGTACTGGGGGTGGTTTGTGTTCCCACCAGTTTTTATCATGGGGCAAGTCCAGGTTTTTGCATATTACCCAGTGAATATATTGTGCAGCTCTATCATGCCTGTTGAGGTACTCTGTAGGCGCAAGCAGACTGCACATGGAGACAACATGATCGATGGTCTCATTTTGTTGTTGGCATATACGACATAATGGGGAGCTGCCGTTCTTTAATATGTTGGCCTGGTAGTTCTTTGTAGGTAGGCATTGATCTTGGGCTGCTATGATAAACCCCTCTGTTTCTGATTTCAATCCAGAGGCCATTAACCATTGGTGGGTAAGGGCTTTGTCAATATCTGCATTATTCGCTCTCTTTGGGTATTTGCCATTGAGAGGTTTTCCATGCCATTTTTCAGTCATAATAGCTAAGGCAGCAATTTTAGCACGGGTTTTCAAGCGCTTAGCTTTTTCTGTAGGTGTTTCTAGTTCGTCTAATTCTTGAATTTGTTGCAATTGGAATTCACTTAGATATTCCTTTGCCTGTTTTGTTACTGAGTAAGATGCTTTCTTGCTTTCATATTTTAAGACAAGTTTTAGCATCCAGTCCTCAGAGTTTTTCATATAGGTGTCTAGGCCAATTGTGGCTACCTTCATTGATAATGCCAGCTGTAGTAGTCCTCGACCTCCCTCTTTTCTTGGCAGATAAAGACGTTCTATATCTGCCTTAGGGTGGTGCATTCTATGCATTGTCAACAGTTTTCGTATTTTTCTGTCAACATTACATATTTCAGTAATTGACCAGTTAACGATGTTGAAACTGTAAGTCACGACTGGTATGGCTAGAGCATTGATCGCTTCGATCCTGTTTCTCGCGTTCAGCTCTGTCTTCAGTATTGCTCTCACCCTGCGATAACATTCTCTTCTGATCCTTTCCCTCATCACTGAGTGCTTGATATTGTCCCCTTCAATTACCCCTAGGTATTTGTAGCTCTCCGCTGGTTCTAACTCTTTTATGACATTTTGCTGGTCAAGGTTCACATTAGATGTATTTGTCATTTTTCCTTTGATAAAGATAGCTTTTGCACATTTATCAAGGCCAAATTGCATCCTGATGTCATCACTGAATTGTTTAACAATCGCTAGTAGGCCTTTGAGTTGTTGGTCATTTTTTGCAAAGAGCTTTAAATCATCCATGTAAATGAGATGATTTATATTTTTATCAAATATTTTATAACCATACTGTGCATCATTGAGCAATTTTGAGAGCGGTATTAGGGCTAAACAGAAGAGGAGTGGTGATAGTGAGTCACCCTGGAAAATGCCACATGAAATTCTTACATCTCCAGCATTTAGAGATTCATTGTCATTGTTCAACATCAGTGTGGTTCTCCATGATCTCATACTTACAGATAAAAAGTTTCGCAGAGTAGGAGCTATTTTATACATTTCCAGACATTTCCTAATCCAGCTATGTGGTAGGCTATCAAAGGCCTTTTTATAGTCTATCCAGGCTATTGACAAGTTTTTGTGTCGCTTGTGACAATCTTCTAAGATCATCTTATTGATGAGTAGCTGATCTTTACAACCATAAGATCCACGTTTACATCCCTTTTGCTCATTAGGGAATATGCTACTTTCTATTAAAAAACTATAGGTGTACTCGGTTAGGACAGATGTTAGCGTCTTATACATTGTTGTTAAGCAGGTTATGGGGCGATAATTTTTTGGTTCGTTTGTTTCCTCATTTTTTGGAAGCAGGAATGTTAAACCATTAACTAGCCAAGAGGGCATCAAACTAGGATTTTGCAAAACATCGTTGTAAAGTTTTGTTAGCAGTTCATGGCTTTCTGGGAAGGCATTCAACCAGAAGTTAGGAATTTTATCCTTTCCTGGAGACTTCCATTTGCTTGACCTCCTGAGAGCAGATCTTATATCTTCTACCCTGACCCCCTCCCACTTTTGCTCCTCTAAGGAGTCTAGGTCTGTAGCTATTCTATCAATCCAAGGGGCCTTTTCATTGTGTGTTTTATCTTCTGCCCAGATTTTATTCCAAAATTCTTGCACTTCTTCTTTTGATGGGACAGACTTTATTGTTACTGGTGTTTTCCCTATCTTCCTGTAGAAATTTTTGGGGTTATTTTTGAACATGTTATTATCTCGGAAGAATTTAACACGCTTTTCATACCTTGCTATGCGGGCAGCTTTAGCACATACCTTTTGCTTGATGGTTTCTATGGTGGCATCAATGTCAACTATGGTTTTCATGTTATATTTTTTCTTTAGTTTTTGGGTCTTTGTAGGTTTGATACTCTTGTCAAATTTAAGGTTTTTCAAACATTCTATGTCAGATCTAAGCAGCTTAATTTGGTGTTGAATGCGTTCTTGCCAAGAAGGCTTTTTGTGGGAGTGTTGTCTTTTTCTAATCTTTTCACCACATAGAATCGTTGAGATTCTTGCGGATGCATAGTACAGGTGGTTGAGATATGTAATATCAACATCATTAGCTGAAATCATATCCT
>NC_142934.1:102289061-102336561 GCF_046866305.1 Octopus bimaculoides | reverse complement strand
GATGTTTTCTGAAGAGAACTATGGAGGGTTCGAAACCTGCGTTTACATCATAGGGAAAAAGGCTTGAGCACTCTGGGCATCAAAAGAGGAATTTTCCAGGAAAATAGATTGTCTCCCAGCTTTTTGTACTCTGTACTCAGCATGATCCCTCAGATTGTTGTGCTGAGGAAAAGGAACCTGGAATATCACAAAGAATCAATCAGCTTCGCTTCATAGATAATTTAAAGAGGAATGTCAAAGATAAGGTACAAGTGTTTTCCTAGGGGAACACGGTCCACTGTTTTAGTGCTGATAAGACGGTGGACGTCAGCCACAGAAAGTGTGGTGTAAGCAGTCGGAAAAGATAGACTGGTTTCTTATTTTGTTCGAAAAGTCTGTTTAATCTGGATTGCTCAATTTTCTGTTCGTATCTCTTTATTTTAAGTGCTTTAGCTTTCAACCAATGCTTTAATTCCTCAGAAACTACATTGATTCCCTTTCCCTTCACCCTATACTTCCTCTCTGGCGCAACATATTTCTCTCGCTGAGCTTCATCTCTTTTTTTTCCGTTCCAGAATATTAATATGTTTTCTGGTATCGTTAATAGTCTGCGTTATTCTCCTTTTCCACCATGGTTCCTTCAGGTTATGCTGACATTTACCTCTGGCTTTCAAACCTAAATTCCGGGATATAAAGATCAAGATTGGATTTATTAGATTGTTAGTGTCTGTGATGTTGTCAGTCCTGATATCACCAGTGATATATTTTATCTTCTTGACATATTCATTGAGTTGCTGTCTACTTTTTGAAACCCTGTATAAAATCTATGTTCCCCAGATGATTTCATTTAAAATGGATATTCGTTCCTCTATTCTCTCAGCTCTTTCCTGATCAATAATCTCAGCCTCATGCTCGTTTTCTTTCTCCAACTCTACAGCCATACTTTCACTACCTGCATTCTCTTTCTCATCATTCCGTTCACTGCTGGTCTTACTATCCCTAAGCACCTGTCTCTTAATGCTTTCTAGTTCAACTGGAGATAACCATTCATTCTTTCTGATGGCTCTAGCTTGGTCACACAGATTTCGTTCACTTAATTCAAATAGGTGAATTAAGTTGCTCCATGTCCTGTGCATTCTTTCCCTATATATCCTAGCGAGTACTTCATTATCATTTCTAGGATTACCCACTGCATTACAGCCTCACTCATGTCTTTTGACCACCTACGTTTAGCAGTCGCTTGATGACGACTGGGCCCACGCTGCTCACTCCTGGGGCACCCGCCGGGTGAGTGACCTTCACAAGGTGTTTCAGCCTTATTCACACCAATATCATTCCTATTTCTATTTCACATTTCAGCACCCATGATAAGGGTTAGTGAATTATAAGTTGCACAACAACCAGTATTGTTTTCTTGTGACATCATCACTGACAGAATCTCCACCCTAGGATATGGGATTCCTGTTATCCCGGTTTACTTTTTGGAGTTCCGTCTCCTACGAGGTGTGTTCAAGCGTCATAATTGCTTCTGCCTCTTAGGTATAAGCTACTTTTGTGGACGTTGCCTCGTAAGAGTTCATTAGCCTTCTTATAGGTCTTGTTTTTCTTCCTGTAGGGTGTCAAAATAATAAGAATTATATACCCTCCGAACTTATTATTATTATTAATATTATTATTATTATTATTATTATTATTATTATTATTATTACTATCGTTGTTGTTACTGCTGAGGTGTCATGTTAATTCTGTTAATTATGCTGGACAGCAAGTCACTTCCCGCGACGGTCGGTATCTAGCACCTCTCTTAACAGTTTTGTTGCCCCTAATATAGAGACAAGGTTTTCTGCATAATAGAGATGGTTATCTCACAACGAAAACGTTCCCTGATTTTTGTTGCCGTTGTTGTTGTTGTTGTTGTTGTTATTATTATTATTATCATTATCATTATTATTATTATTATTATTATTATTATTATTATTATTATTATTATTATTATTATTATTATTATTATTGTTATTATTATTATTGTTGTTGGTGTTGTTATTATTATTATTATTATCATTATTATTATTATTATTATTATTATTATTGTTGTTGTTGTTGGTGTAGTTGTTATTATTATTATTATTATTATTATTATTATTACTGTTGTTGTTGTTGTAGTTGTTATTATTATTATCATCATTATTATTATTTTTATTATTATTATTATTATTATTATTATTATTGTTGTTGTTGTTGTTGTTATTATTATTATTATTATTATTATTATTATTGTTGTTGTTGTTGTTGTTGTTATTATTATTATTATTATCATTATTATTATTATCAGCATCATCATCAACATTATCACCATTATCACCATCGTGATTTTTACAGGCCAGTTTAATACGCCGGGATATGCTACTGAGATTTTATTGCTTTGTTGCTTTAAATCTCGAGAATCTTTCACAGGATTCTTGTAGAATAAACCCTCAGCCTGACAATATGCATCTCAAATTCACTATCATTTATCTTCTTACGCGGCTCTTTGAGCGTACACCAATTATTATGTAAACAATTTTCATCTTTGTGCAGCACTACTTTTAATCTCTCTGGCTATTTTTACTAGTTCCACGTTTCCTTAGTTTCTTTCGTATAATCTCAACGATATTGTAACCTTCGTACTTTCTGTTCTTCATTGCCATATCTCGTCATCCTTATTCAAAACTATTATCTGTCTCCATAGTGAAGTCGCTTAGCTCATGTGATTATATATAATTCAGCTCATATTCATATCCAGTTTCTGTCACATAATTTGAATAGAGTTGCCTATACTTCATTTTCCTCTTTCACCGACAAGGACATACCTGCAAAAGTGTTTTTGTGTTAGATAACAGCACTCACCTGGGTGGTGGGAAATATTTTGTCATAGTTACTACACGTTCTGCTTTTGCTGATTGACTGATTTTAATCACTCCTTGTGGTTATCAAACTATTTTTAATAGCTTGCCCTTACTAGTTATAATTTGTGATGTATTTTCTCCTTTCAGGTTTGGATTTCTCCAACAGAGACATTGTTCTTCATTTCTAACTATGTAATTTTGGTGTATCACTTGGTGCTTGTTTCTCATCCCATTCCAACAGTGAATATTTTATAATTGTTTGTTTGCTTTTTGTTGTATAATACATCTATGAATCTATGTTCGTGGTAGATATACTATTCGCTGTCAAATTTTGCGTGATGTATTTTTGATGACATCTTTATTTTCTTCGTTTACTTCGGAGTTTGCTGAAGTTGGAATTGACAATTTACAATATTATAGCTACAATATTATAATTTAAACTATATATGGAACTGAGAGCTAAAAAAATTTCAAAATAACTTTTCTCCTTGGGAAACTCTCGCATTATTTGGTTTTGATTTTAAAAAAATTAATGTTCCAAACTGCTTTTCCCTACTGCAGATTCACATCTGTCTTTGTCAGCTCTGCAGCTTTACTTTTTTTTGTCTTTCCGATACAGAACTATTAATGCATAAGCTGTAGTTCTTAAAATTCTTTAAAGTTGTTAAAAATACCGATCAACAGTAATCGGAAAAGATTGGGTTCACTATATTTTTCTTTACTACAGAGCTCAACGATTACTGTAAGACTACCGTGACAGGCTTATCTGTCAAAAACGTCTTCATGTGGACAGGGTCCCTTGTTTATTTGCTCAAGTGAAGGTTTTGGCTAATGTCTCGTTCACATTTATGTGTGATGACTTTTATTCTCACCTACCCACACACGCAAACATGCAACACACAAATGCACATTCACACACACAGTCACACACACACACAAACACATACGTAAACATACGCACACAAATATATACATACGCTCGTATCAGAGACAGGGCAGAAAAGAAGACCAGCCGATTGGTACTTATGTTTGCAAAATTACCCTGCAACTGAAATTTTCTTCGCTATGTCTTTCGGCTTAGTTCAGTGACAATCAACTGGTGACAACGATATCTCGCTACAAGGGCAATGCCACACGATACGAAAATCTTTCAACTCATTTTAAATATGAACATCTCTTCATCTTCATCAATATGAGAAAGAGTCTCCAGAACATAATCAGAAATATGTCTGTAAAGTATTCATGTCTGCAAGTATATATTTACTATATACAGCATGCACGCGCACACATACACTTATATAATACATATATATGTACATGTAAGTATATATATATATATATATATATTCGAGAGAGAATGTAATAACAAAGCCAAGGCTGAGAGGAGTTTTCAGGATATTTATAAGGAAATAGTCTTACGGTGTGATGAAGGGTTATCCATATACCAGACACATCGGTAAGACTATTTCTCTCTCTCATATATATATATGTATACACATACACACACACACACACACACACGTACACACACATATATATATATATATATGCATATATATATATGTGTGTGTATATATGTTGATATATATATATGTATATATAGATACATATATATACGTGTGTGTGAAAATATGCATATATATGTGTGCGTATACAGAGAGAGACTGACAGGCAGACAGACAAAAGACAGATTGATGTGATGCTCCCAATACAAGCATCCTGACTATGCGCACGTATGGAATACAGAAACCAAATGGAAACATATATACGTATGTATGTATCTACATGTGTGTATATGTATGTGTGTATGCGTGGCGGGAGAATGTCTGTGAGAACGTTCCTGTCTGTTTGTGAGTGTGACACCTTTTCACTATTTTCTATTTAGCGTCATTCACGTCACAAAATTAAAGCTAATACATATTTTTTTGGAACTAACAGAGGTAATGTTAACTAACTTAATATGTGATTGGTATTTAATGTAGTATTATGTTTAGTTTTGGTGTATAAATTTCATAAAACTCATAAGTTAACATGTGATATTCGGGATTGAGGGTTAATTGAATCGTTACGCTCTTTTCAGCACAAATTGTTTTCAGTAGTTGCTGTATTTCAAAATAATTGTTTCTTTTACACATCTCGCAGGTACCGTAGCTTCATTTTCATGTCTGTATCGCTGGAGCTGATAAGGAACAAGTTGCTAACACATTTCAATAGCTTTTACGTATTTCGGTTAGATAATCATTCTTATTTTCTTTGAAAAAATTTAACAGCGTACCAGAAAACCTAAATCAATTTGCTATTAATCTGAATATCTTGCCTTATGTATATTTTATTTTTTTACATTATCATTCGTATTAGCTTATGATTGAATTAAGATAATTATACATCAGTAGTTAAAAAGCATTGTGTAATAATTCATCCATCAAATGTGAAAATATTTTAAGTTACACTTGCAAATTATTTCGCAATACACAATAATAACTTATACGTAATAAGCGAAATGCATGAAATCACAGCTACCGCTTCATCTTTTAGTTATTTCTATCAACTAAATACGAGATACTAAATTCATGCCATTCTTTGTCCCATTCAGAAAATAAAAAGTTTGGGATTTTCTATAAATCCCTGTAGTTCTTAGTACCTCTTGGTTTCCGCTCGTTCTCACTCGACCCAGTATATATTTTTCCATACCGAACTCTATCGTCTTTTAAATGAAGACATATTGGAGAAGGAAGTCGGGAAGTTGATACTTGAGAGTTAAAATGTCTGCCCACATTATAATGCGTAGGATCTCCCACACTGGAAAAGGAAATGAAGCAAAAACAAAACAAAAAAATGATCTATAAATTACTGTAGAGTTGAAAACTTTCTGAAAAACGCGCCCTACTGAAAATAGTGGACTGTCCGTCTTGAATGCATTTTATTATAACTGTTCCATCAGGTCAGAATTGTATCTCAGCTTCCACCCTGGCATGATTATGATTGATGTTTATGAAAAAATTTAATAAGCAATAAGCTTCAGGAACTAGATGTAATCGAACAGATGGCACTTGCAGAGGTAGGATCGCCAGTTAAGAGGTTCTTCGCCTAGAAGGATAAGAACTTGTATCAGCGTGAGATAAAAAAATAAAATGTGTGAGATTGGTGGTCGCAGACGGTGCGACGCGATGGCATCTACTTTCAATGCTTGGTTGTTTTTGTTGTATCTTGATGACTAATGAAATTAAATTATCAAAATTTTGGAAAACTTTTGAGCGAAAACAATACTTCATTTCCATTCATACTTGAAATAAAAGCTTTAAAACTAAAACGATGGTCTCTGCTTCTTTCCTTCGGTTGTATATATTGTAGCAATTTCTGAAGTTACGTTAAGTGTTTTGTCTTTAAATTGATATACAACTTCTCTACTTCGTTTTTTTTTTATAAGAAGCAAGCTGTTCATTATTATCTTGAGGTATATACCAGTTCCACAATTAGTTATATTTCACTTTACTAGGCTTCTTAAACTCAATATTTCATGTTTTGTATCCAATTATTTTTCGTTTTTAGTGATTTCGACAAACTTGCCTAGAAATAACTGGAAATGCTTCTCTCTTTTATTACTTATATCTTCATTAATTAGTTGAATGTCTTCTCATTGGCGCATGTTTGGTTAATATCAAAAATGTTATTTAGCATTTTCAAAATTTTTGCACGTGATGTTAGAATATCATATAGTTTTCTGGTTGTTTCTCTTCCAGAAAAAAAAAATTTCTAGTCATTCTGTGATAGCTACTCTCTTTCCAATTTAGCATTATTATAAATCAGATTTCATTAGCAAAATTGACAAATATATATGTTATGTGTCTTCCAGCTTTATTGTTCTGCTTAAATAGGAACACGTAATTATAATTAGGTGTGATTCATGATATCGAAAAACTATAATTATACTTGCATCTTTATATAGACATTCAGAATTTGGTGTAGATTCACAGATACAGTGTTCCTATATTTTAAGATGCATGTTCGCATCCAAAATACACGCTATCCTGTGCCTTAAAAACACCTTTTCTCCTGTTTAAACAAGACAAATCTAAGCGAAAGGTATACATTTCTGCAAATAAAAGAAACATCGTATAAATGACTAGTTACATATACATGTCATATAGCCTATGTACTTACAGTTAACTGTATTGTAATATTTTCACTCTGCTATCAATCAAGCTAAAATTAGCGGCTTTGTATGTTGCTGAAGAACGTGATTAATATCTTGTTCAAGTCAGATATATTGATAGGTAGAAACTGGATGGCACAAAGAGCTGCAGTGGGACACCTGGAACTAGAATTTGTCTGAAAGAAAGGTATCAATGTGATGTCAGTCAGAAAAAGGCAACATATTCTATGAAATACTTTCAGTATCACCCCAATTTTCGGATAATTTGTTTTTAATCAACCCAGTAACAAAGACTATTCGGAACTGTTTTGAACTTCGTAATATTTTTAAAGTCGATCCTTTGTTTAATTGTAATTCCGCCATAAAATATACGAAAACATATGAAGACTATTACTTTCATCAACTTCCAAGCCACCGTTTCGTAGCATTTGCCTGACATCAGGGTTCTGAAATATTTGAGTGCACTCTCCGATGTAATACGGTAGCGAGTTTCTATCTTGACCAATATATATTTCATAACATTGATCCATAATAGACATGCAAGGGGCCACCGTAGGACAGTACCGTTTGGGCTTGTCAAAATGCAGGCTCAAGCAATGGTGCTCTGCAAATTCAAAGGCCAGCACATGCATTTGGTGGCTTGGAGTCACGTGTCTAGCGCCAACGTTATATAAATAACAATACAAAATTGGCTCCTTACAAATCATTTGTCTTACCATCCCTGATGTATTCATCTGGAACACGGACATGTTAGGAAAGAACTTTCAAGGGCCTTCATTGCGTTTTAAACATTAAGTTGAGTACTTTTACTCCAGACACAGTTGTCCTTGCATTTGCAGCCATCACCTTAATTAAAGCTATGGTTTTGAAAAACCAAATGAGAGGCTGTGGCTATATGGTCGAATGGTGGATGAACGAACGCCCATACAGCTGTTCTATGGTGAGCTTGCAGAGGGGAAACGCTACCGATGCAAAGCTAAAAACAGGTTTAAAGACGGCATAATAACTACTATGAAATCACTTTGAATGGATCCAGAGGACATAGTAACCCTTGCTTCGGATCGAGCTGGACGGCGAACAAAAGTGTTGAGTGGAATGGAAGCGTTTGAAGAGTCCAGGTTAACGCATGCAAGACTCAAGAGAAATTTATAGAAAACTGCTATGTTCGAGCTGAGTCACAATGACATTTTTGTATATGCACAGTTTGTTACAGATGATGCCTTCCTTTTGCCGGACTCAAATCCTATTTGCAAACCCATGGAAAACGAATCTCCACCAAGAATTATACCTATATGTCTGCTCACCGCTTTCAATTCAATGTATGCCAGAAGGTTTCCAAATCTAACGGAGGCCTCAAAAGGCATTTTAAGATCCATAAAGATCAGAACTTAACTGCAGTTCTTAGGTACAAGAGATGCTCAAACTCTGCATAAGGCGTAGACAACTACCATATATATATATATATATATATATGTGTATGTGTGTGTGTGTGTGTGTGTGTGTGTGTGTGTGTGTGGGTGGGTGTGTGTGTATTTGTATGTATGTATGTTTGTATATATATATATATATATATATATATATATATATATATATATATATATATATATATATATATATGAATATTTAGATGTAACATACGCTAGACGAATGACGGCCATGTTACAGCTTGCACAGTATATACATCGTGTAAAATATGTATTAATCTCAAATCACAAAATACAATGCATGACAAGATTCATAAATGTCAAAATGCGATCTAAAATGTAAAACGATTTTGAAGTTCATGACATAATATGAACAGATTTTCAGCTATAACGATACGGCTTTATGTGAAAGTGAAAGTATTGTTTATAGTTAAATTTGTGTGTTTTCACTCCTGTTTATGGTTTACTAAAACACTGAAGGTTAAAACAATCTTTACTTCTTTTTAGCATTAGAACGGTACATACTTATGTATCAATAAAGGTGTGTGCACTTGTGAAACCGAATCTAAGTCTGCAATAATAATACCTAAAGGTACTATTTGAATTTCTACGACCACTTCGACTCACAACAACAATAACACTAACAGCAATAGCAAGAAAATACCAAGTCAAGAGAAAATTCAGAAAAAAATAATCTTATTTAGGGATTAAAGTTCTTTTACCACAGCTACCCCTCCCACCAGCACCAGAATCACCACCACCAACGACCACAAAAATAAAGACGATTGTAATTGAATTGTAAATGTTTACAACATTTGCAAAAATAGCCAAACAATTACTGATTTGGCCAGGTTCGAAATACGGGTCTCTTGTCATGTTCATGAAAATGTAGCGCCTAAACCAAACACCAAACAACTTCAGTAATTTTGTAAAGCCACACACTGATTGGTTAAAATGCAGTTTGCAAAACGTTATATTCTGGAGCATATACAAATGAATTTAAGGCACACATTTTAGCCATCTCACTACAATTGTAAAACATAACTGTCACCACTATTATATGAACCTGAAGATTGCATAGTTTAATGCAAGAAAGCACTAGTTCAATCAGAATGGACATTTAGTATTCTATCATTTCATAAAATTATAATGTCATATATCATATCATTATTATAATGTAAATAAAACGTGAAAATTAAAGACGGAATGTCTTTGAGTAATATATATATATATATATATATATATATATATATATATATATATATATATATATATTTGCTTTTTTAAAGTAACAGTTTCGGGAAAAAAAAATGATTTCATATCTCACGTGAACTAAGCATATCTTCAGTTTCTCTAAACGTTGACTAACTGCCTCTGCAAGGACGCCGATGATAGTAGAAGAAATATTCCTCCTAAAAAATTATAGCTGGGCGAGTTGACTTCCTTCGCTTAATAGCTAGGTTTTGAAGTAAAATTTTTCGAAAATGTGGACAACTCACCTACGTTTTCTGTCCTGGAGTTCAGGTAGCCTCTTGGCTCATATGTGACCATAAGGATTATATATTTTTCTGCCATACACAATTTACACTGACTGTATCCATTGCGATAGGGTCCACAAGCTTCTAGTAATTTGCACATGATGCTAAATGGCGTATGATCGTCCCTTAGGCTCCATACATTATGCTGCGAGTGTCGTGTTGCGTCTCTCCGAGACTCTGTAAGAAGATCTGTGGTTGTTGAGGCAAATTTTGAATGTGGATTCACAATATCCGACATAAAGTTTAGTATATGTCCCTCTATTGGTGTTGATGATACATACAAAACTAAACACCTGCTCTATATTTTAGACTGTATGCTCTTTTTTCCGATGTATGCTCTTTTTTCCGATGTATGATCTTATAACGAAGGTTCTTCGCTACCCAGTCAAAAAGTGTATGAAAATAGACCGCTACTAGGTCCGTTTCTCACAACGTCACCGCCGGCTGGGAGCTTCTACATAATCACGAATTATCCGTAATATTCTCCGCACAAATTAATTTACACAACATTGGATATTCCTATAAGATTATTCCTACACCATCATATAAAGTATACAAAAGAATGCTTATTATTGATATTATAAGACGCATGAGGGGAACCGCTTTTTTCTTCGACCAAGCTGCACTACACACCGACGAAGACCACTTTAACATGAGGTCTAGAAGCATACAGATACAACCCTACTATTTTCAGATAAGACAAAGAACCTGTATAAGATAGAAAGTGACCACTATAACAGACTCTTACAGAACAGCATCACACAAAAATATAGATGGGCTGCAATAATGAGGGAAAACGAATAGCCAACAACCAAGACGTCGCCGACAGGGTAGAAATGCTAGCTGAACGTAATGCTTTTATAATTATCAAGGTTCACAAACCGAACTTGACTTCTAACGCTAAATGCCGCATGATTAACCCTGCCAAATCCGAAATCGGACTGGTGAGTAAACACATCCTAAGAAGTGTTAATAGAGACATAAGGAAGGCATCTAATTTCTCTTTATGGCTTAATACAATCGCGGTATTACGTTGGTTTGAGACAAAACGAAGCACTTTTAGTTCATACAATTCGATATAGTAGACATTCATCCATCGATATCGAAAATGTTACTTGATAGGGCGTTAGTATATGCTAGACGAATTACCGACATCAGTGATAGAGAAATAGATATAATTATGCACACTAGGAAAGCACTACTGTTCAACCAAGATCCAACCTGGGTCAAACGAACTGATCCTAAAGGCTCCTTCAACTTCGCGATGGGGCATAAAACAACGCTGATATATGCAACCTTATAGGGTGTTATATTCTGGACATCCTGGGTAATAAATTCTCCTCTGTCCACTTCGGTGTATATAGAGATTATGCCTTTGACATCTCCACGGGCGCTAACGGCCATACGTTAGCTAGACTTAGAAAAAACAGCATACACACCCTCAACGACCTTGGCCTTAAAGTCATCAAAGAGACTAAGCTCACCATCGATGATGTCACGCTTGGTTTTGACAGTGGCACCTACAGACCATACCGCAAATCGAATGATAGGTCATCATACATTAACACAGCCTCCTGCCACCCACTCATAGTGTTCAACATCTAATAAAAGGTATCAGTAAACGGATTTCGATCTTATCTTCAAATAAGGATATGTTCAACGAAGCGGCTCCCGCTTACAATGAATTACTAGCAGCCAGGTGTTTCAAAGATCCTGAAGTATATACACCAGGAGTGAGCAACCATAAAAGGAAACGACACGGCATGACCTTATAATTTGCTCCCCCATTATCCCTTAACGTCTAGACATGCATATGTAAAATTTTCCTTAAGTTGGTTGCTAAGCATTTCACGCGATCACACGAATATACAAAGATCTTTAAGTGACATAATTTAAGGAACTTCTTCAGCTGTGCAGCCACGGAGAGAGGCAGGGTGTTCATGTAAGATTAGAAATTACTACCCAGTAGAAGGCCGATGTAACACCTAGGCTACAGTGTACTAAGCAAAAGCTACAGTGTTCCAACCGTGAAGAGGGATATGTATATATACTTGTAAGCAGAGGTATTAGTTTATCTAGCCTTTATCATGTAGCATTATTATGCTGTATAGCTGCATATCTTTATTGATTGGAAATACTGCATTCTCATGTACAAACCGTTTAATTTTGTTTGGATGATTTTTATTGCTTTTAAAACAGATTACTCCCAAGAGTGTTTCTTGTTGTTTTTTTTTTCAGATAAGTATTTTCTGTTCATAGCACCGACATTCCTATTAGAATCACTACCTTCTCCGTACTAAAAGAGTACCAGGCGTATATATCTATTCTCCCACACTAGTTGAAGGTAGTACCTTTCGACCGATCTTTTTGTTACCCTTTACTGGAAATCTTGCACCCACCTCTTATACTATTCTGAAATCATTTGCATTATACATTCATAATTTTCCACGTTTGAACCTGCACACGTTGGATTCCTGTTTGAACTCGTAGCTTAACATAAATCTCTTCAATGATATTTCATGATACTTTTGTTAGGCATTCAATCTGATAATTTTTATCTATTTTTTGTTAGACAACCTAATACCCACGAAGAACTGTTGTATATACTGTTGACTATAGAGCTTCTTACCCAACCATTTGCAAGTGTAACTATATTGAAAATCGTTATTAGGTATACTATAAATGTAAATCAGTAAGTTTGTTTTCATATTAACAAACAGACTTTAATTATTGCAATTACAATCAAAGCCAATTATTTCAATTATAACTTTACCGATATGTGCGTTCGCAATAACCTTGATGGTTCGGGACGGTATTGCACCGAATTAGAATCCTTCCAATAATTAGGATTGTTATTCAGTTATGTATTCAGGTACTGGGTTGAAATCATGCAATTAACTTCACCGTTAATCTCCCCACACTAGATATAATTCGTCCCAGACATGAAAGGTGTCAATTCTATCACTCTATATCATTTTCATACAAATGTGTGATCTTTTGCCAATCATTATATAGATTTGGGACATTTTCCAAGTAAATACGACGACGATGACGGTGGCCGCGCTTGCAAAACAACAACTACAAAAACAATATAGGCACAAGTCCAGCGATGATAAAGAGAAGAGATTGCCCATTACATTGGCCCCAGTAGTCGAGTGGTAATTTATTTTTTGGAAAATGAGAAGGAAATGATAGACGATCTAGGGAATGAATTAACACATTAATACGAGTCGATAGAATAATCACTCTGTATCACATTAACATACTCCACGGGTTCTGATGGAAGAGAATCAGAACATCCGTGTATTACTGAATAGTGTTTGAGATAAATGTCACCCTGCGTGCCTGTCATGATTTCAATAGCTAAGTGTTCGACAATCAGAAATGTGAGGTGTCTGAAAAAGACAGATAATTTGTTTACTACTAATCTCGTAAACAAATATGTACAGTCCAATAACGGCTTAACTGGCCGGAAATTCGAAGTCACTGTCAACAATATTATTGTTTAAGAATGATATGTGTGTGTTTGTGTGTTTGTGTGCGTAAGTATATGTATGTTTATGTTTATATTTGCGTGTAAACAGATTCTGAGGGTATGAGATTATTTGTTAAAAACAGGAAAGCAGGGAAATTCTCTTACTAATATGCAATGACACAGACGTTTCGATGGGTGGGCTTTTTAGATATCTTTTTTTCCAAATAATCAAGACTATGAAGATAAGTCATTTGAATTGATATGGAAATAGATTTTGAAAACATAAATGAGTGTTTGATCATCTCTGTGGTGGAGGCTCAAGCAATCGGTACAAGATTTTACCAGTCAGTCGGGACAGCTAGAAAATAAATGTCTCCGCTAAGAGATGAAACAGTTGCGCCTGTAGTCTCTGAAGTTGACGTGTTGGTTCAGAGGATACAAAAGATATGGACAATGGTAAATTAACGAATATGGTAAAAGAATTGGATTTGATCATGTGAGAAATGTGCCACCAAAAACAGAACACGTCCTTCGGCAACATAGGATATGAAAATAAATTGCATTGAAAATTAGAGTACCCCTACCCTGCTATCGATGTACTCAATAAAAAGGAAAGTTAATGCTTGATGAAGTTACTTGAATATATAATACTGGGTTAGCAAAGTAGTAGAAGGAGCATGAGAAGATAAGGAATTTATATAACTGTAAAATTAGCATCAGCCCGTTTGTAATGCGAAACTTAACAAAAATTGTTACACGTATAAATTGTTTGTTGGAGATATTAAATACAGCGGTGAATTACCTGACACTTTTGAAACATTGTTTACTGGGTACTGCAAGATTTATGAAATGCAAAATAACTCAGGGTGCGACTCGATGCTCAGTATCTAGCAATCGATTAACAAGAGAAGCACAAAATTCTAAGATGAAGATGAAAGACTAGATTAAAAGGGAGAAATAGAAGAAGAATAACAATGATCCTGTATATCATTATTTTCTGTTAGTTCCAAAACTTGTTCATACATTTAGTATATTTGGTAGAAAGGGAATAAAATTACGAGAGAATGTAATTCAAAATTACATGAAAATTAGGGGAAATTACGTTACATAGACAACTCAAAATAGATGAATCTAAATGCAGAGATATAACTATAAAAAATATGACTGAAAGAAGCAAATGGAGTTGACATCCTCCCTACTGGTAAGCATGTCTGCCAAATTCTGTCGCCTTTTGCTCCTACATATTTTATTTTAGCTGTTTAAATTGCTCGTTGTGAAAGTGATTCTAATTAATTGAGGTAGGCTTGAAGCAGCTCAAATTGTTACATATTTCCTGTGCCCAGTTGAAAATATGGACCAACATGTCGGTTGTATCGTCAGTCAACCTTTCCAGTCTTTACTGTACTTTGTTTCCAGCTCTCTGAAAATAAAGAATCTACATAATTCCACATGCGCGTTAAGTGTTCACATCAATGTATACTTCAATGAAGAATTAGACTCCTCATTCTGTTTTGCTTGTGTAGGAGGAATGTATCTGTTTACAGTTGTTCTACAAGGTTCATTCTGAATCTTGGGATTCATTTTGATAATTTGATTTGTGATCTATTATTCGTTTGTCACAGTTGTTCACTTTCCATTATGTAATATTATTGCAAATCAATACAGTAAAGCTAATACGAAATGAAAGTCTCGCCAGCTTCTTGCCCTTAAAACTTCCATCAATGAAATTATAACCGTCCAATTTCTAGTCTGCAGGCACAAATTCGAAATGAACAAGGTGCCTACTAAAAAATGTAACTGTAGATCCCTGACAATTACCAGCTGGACCAGACATGCAAGGTTAATTAAGTGGCTTAAGAAGCTGAGGTTACCTAAGTTCTACGAAATAACGGAACTATGAATTATATGGTTTTATTTGTATACGATATATAAAAAAAAGGTACGCTGAACACCAGTCCTATTTCGACATTTTGACGAGAAGAAAACCACTAAGTTAGGTAAATGTTTGGGAGATCTGAAAGGAAAAGATACTTCTCAGACAGTCAAGTCGATTACTTTAGAACGGCTGGTGCCCTATGTTAATGGATCAACGTGAGGGCAGACTTTGTACGGCTAAAAGTAGACAACTACATTAAATCTGAAACCTCCACTCACCTACTGAAATTTTGTTCCGTAACCTTTTCTAAATCAAAACGTATAGATAAAATTCTGTTAATGATTTGAGAATCCCACCCTCTACGGATTAAGCATACTGTCTCACACATTTTTACATTTCTCCGTAGAATTAACAGTGCTAACAATTGTTGATTCCCACTCTGATAGAACAAACAAATGCATCTCTTATTTGTCTCACCTCCATGCCTTTTCTCATTTTCTTCTCGTTTTTCTTTTTTTCTTTCGTTCTTTATCACTTTCTTCAAAGAGCAGCACTGTCATATCTTCAATCAGAACGCTTGATAATACACAGGTTGCTATACAAGATAAACTACTATCGTAAATTTGAAATTCTGCATATATTAAATTCCCTCACTCTCTCTCTTATCTCTCTCTTTCTCTTGTAACTTCTCTCTCAGTATATATACCTATATACGTATCTGTCTGCCTGTCAATATATCTATCTATCTATCTATCCATTTATATATACATACGTACATACATGCACACACACACAGACACACATATATATATGTATGTATATATATATATATATATATATGTTCCCCCCCGCACACACAGACACACAGACACACACACACATGTATATTTATATGTACATATATATATATATATATATATATATGGGAGAATATACAAAACATAACAACAGACGAGGACAGGTGGTGTAAATAACAAAAGTATATATTAGTATGACGCTCGGGAATACGGAAAGTCTTTGACGTTTCGAGCTACGCTCTTCAACAGAAAGAATACGGAGACAAGGAGAAAAACACGGAGAAAACAAATTGAATAGTGTTCAGTCAACGGTCAATCATAATAATGGCCGATCATAACAATGGCTGACCGGAAGTTAGAAATTCTTATTTCAGGAGAGCTAAGAAATGGGGAGATAACAAACGGTGATCGGGAACGAGGGGCTGTGTGTGGGAGGTAGACTGCTGGTGATCTTGACGTATGTAGTGTGAAAATGGGGGAAGGGAGAAAGGGAGAAAGTAGTTGGTCAGTTGTAGTGTGTGCGTGGTGTGATGCGAGGGTATTGGTGTGGTGTGATGTGAGGGTGTTGGGAGGTGGGGAAGGCATGGGTGGAGTGTGGGGTAGAGGTAGGGGTCTATATATATAAATATACACAGATGTATAAACACGCATAGTTCCAACTATCATTGCCATTCAACAGTAGAATGAAACCTACGCACAGACACCAGACATATCGTATGTCCACACGATGACATAAAAGCATACAGCAGAAAAAAGAGCACATATACCGGATACAAACACCAGCAAATAAGGCATGCGTGTGAGCGTTCGAGCGCGTGCACACATGCACACTAGCAAACACTCGCGCACGCGCGTCGGCACACGCGCACGTACACGCATACATGACATCGAACGGTTACAACACCAATAATTTGTGTTAGTACGTGGTGATAGGAATTCAAAACGGGAATTGTTGTCGCTAACAAGGCTTCATAACGAACCATATGTCCAGTGTTGACCAACAGGGAACAATAACCACAAGACATCTACGCCTTACTTGAATGCGGGTTTATGGATTTGATGAGTTAGGTGCGTTTGAACTCGAAGAAATCTGCTATGAAACAATACATATGTGTGTATGTATCTATATATATGCTTATATGTACGTATGAAGTGCGCGTACACGCACACACACACAGACACACACACACACACACACACACACATACATATATATATATATATATATACAGAAAGAGAAAGAGAGAGAGAGAGGGAGAGAGAGAGAGAGAGAGAGAGAGAGAGAGAGAGAGAGAGAGAGAAAAGGATAAAGAGAACAATGGTAAAGTTAGAAATATATTTTATGGATAGAGTCTTACAGCTGTTTCAGGGAAGATCCAATGCATCCCTTCATCGGAGACAGAATTAGGAGATGAATCGATTGTTATTTCTATAAGCGGAGAGTTATAGTAGGAAGTGAGAGTAAGTGTGATGCGCTGAAAAAAGAAGGAAAGAACAGTACTTAGAATGTTGCTTCAATCCAGTAGTAAGTATCCGTGTAAATAATCCTTATGCCAATTTTCTGGAGTTAGTTGGTGTAGCAAAGGCTGAAATAGCAGAGGTGGATATATGTCATATCGTGTCCGAAGTATACTGCGTGTGTTTACTTAATGGATATCTCAAATCAAGACTTTACCATTGTTCTCTTTATCCTTTTCTCTATTTAAACATACACACGCTAATACACGACTTATAATCCCCGATCCTGTTTATACAACAATTGGGGCATAACTAGCCGGTATACAACACTTACTCGGTTTTGCCTGTATCTTTGGGTTTGGTTAAATCCAATACCCTCCTTATATTCTCCCAAAGAGCCTGAGGAATCTGCATAAAGTAGATGTAGGAGTTTTAAAATCAAAGCTGGACCTCTTCCTATCGAGAGTCCCAGATGAACCTGCCTCGCGGCAGGAGGTGCAAATGAGGGTTGCTAATTCTAACTCCATTCTTCACCAAGTGCCACATATTGTAAGAGGCTCCCTGTACTAACAGTGTAGCAACACGGTGGTGTATCAGCATGGCCGCAGCTCTGAGCTGAAACTTTAAAAAGAAAAAAAAGAATATCTATATAATATATATATATATATATATATATATATATATATATATATATATATATATATATATATATATGTATTTATGTATATATATATATATATATATATATATATATATATATATATATATATATATATATATATATATATATATATATATATATATATATATATATATATATATATATATATATATATATATATATATATGTATATATATATATATATATATATACATATATATATATATATATATATATATATATATATATATATATATATATATATATATATATATACACGTATATATATATACATATATATACATATATATGTATATCTATCTATCTATCTATCTATCTATCTATATAAACACGCACACACACACATACACCCCCCCCACACATATATATATATATATATATATATATATATATATATATATATATATATATAGATAGATAGATAGATAGATAGATAAATATATAGATAGATAGATAGGTAGATAGATATAGATATATATATATATATGTATATATATACACAACATTCATCCGTGTGTGTGTATGCGTGTGTGTGCTTTTTGCTTCTGTGAGTGTGTTTGCATGTGTGTGTGTGTGTGTGTGTGTGTGTGTGTGTGTGTGTGTGTGTGCACATAGAAAGAGAGGCGCATATGTAATATGCATGAATCTTCTCGCTGGATGCATAATACTTATTTTCATCCTGCACATTATTAGTCATAATTCATTGAAATAAAACATGACATCCTTTATCTGTTTATAAAATTACAAGTGCAGGTGCGTTGTAAAATCTAGTTTTCTAATATTGAAACGCAGAGTTTTTTTGTATATTTACGAACCTATATTCAATTCAAGTCCAACCGCACTTTTATCAACATCTGCATTATATTTTTTAATCGAAACAGATGTAGCATAAGCGTGTATTTTTATGGTGGTTGCTGTGGTAAACTGAATGACAGCGGTTTCCATAGATTTTGCTCTCACCTATTGTTCATGAGTTGTTACAATCTAATTTCTTTGTTTATTATTTTATATTTTTCGCACCACAAAACATGCATATTACTTCTGTTGTGTATCAAAGATATTTCTCTCATGCATTTCAAATGTTGTGTCTATATGCATTTATATCTTATCCAACATTATCATTAGTAGAACTTTATCTATCTGGGTGTGTATGGAAATATAATTTTTAGTACACATATTTGTCTCGTTTAACTTAATAATCGATTTTGTGTTTCCTTTCGTGTAGATATGTAAGATTCTAAGTGAATTATTACATTTAATGTATTAAGTTAAGCTTTCTTCAAAACTTTTCAGGAAACGCTCGGCTTAATAAAATCTCATATGTATCCTCAGATAGCTTATCTAAATTGCTAACTCTTCACGAGTAATGAAGGCTTTCGTAAAATTATACTCTACTTTATCGTCTGCAAAATGTATTGCTTTTCTTTGTACTGCATGGTTAAAATAACTAGTCACAGTGTCGAATTACATCTGCAACTTTTCTATTAACGAGGTATATATATATATGTTATTTTCCAGACAACTACACATAAAAGAACTGCAAGTTAACCAACGAAACATGCATATACTGACAGCAAACTAGATATATGAAAAGCTTAGATGCATAAAATGGATACATGTATATATATACTTATATACTTATATACTTATGTGTATATATATATATATATATATATATATATATATATATATATATATATATATATATATATATATATATATATATTAGGTTCATATTTATATACGTGTGTGTATGTGTGTGCGTGTGCATCTATGTATGCATGTATATATATATATATATATATATCGATTGATAGATATGTTGATACACACACATACACATACATATATATATATATATATATATATATATATATATATATATATATATATATATATATATATATATATATATATATATATATATATATATATATGCAGACACACGTGAGCACATACACTCACACATGTATATATCAACATTAGCAGTGAAATCAAAATATTTAATATAACGTTATTTTTTAACATCAAACAGCATCTAACGCTGGACGTATGGTCTTAGGAGACGAATCTCTAATTCGAATTATTCATACATCGTTGGTAGAGTTTGAATAATATTATGAATAAAGAATACGATAACTGATGGTGTATTTGCTTTATTAATAAATGTATCGAAAAAACACATGGTGATACTGTACGTATAAGATAAATAAACTTTGTCCTCAGTAACATTGACAGCATCTTTCAAAAATTATTTCAGCATAATAACAATATATATGTATTTCTTTAACTCTTCTATTTATATGTTCGTTTTGTTTACAATTTTGATACATCCATAATCTGACATTATAGTCAAAGATATCTTAACCTCGGGTTAGTATATCAAAGAAAACGAAATAATTTCTCCTACTTTGGTATAAAAGGTTTGGAAGTGATCGTTGTATGAACATATTTCAGAAATTAGATAGCAGTGACTTCATGTCAGTGAAAAGAAAACTATATTATCTGTATGTTTAGTAAGTATTAAGATCAATCGCCATTTTTTTTCCTGTGTGATAACATGTTTTCTTTGATATACATAGATGCGTACGAGAAAAACGTGTGAAAGGTATTTAAAGGAAACAAGCAGCTTAAAACCAGTAATATTTCCCATGATAACTTAGTGTGTGTGGAAAAATCAAAGACATTTCTTGGTGCAAACAGTACTCAGTTTAGTGATGACATTCTATAGATGGTTTTTGTGATTAAAATATTGTGAGAATAATAGAGTTGAAAGTATTAGCAATAAGTAGAATAAGAGGACCAATAACAGGTAAGGTTATTTGACTGCAGCCTAATTCACAGATTATAAATATCCAGAAATAACAGCGATGAGAAGCTTGGGTAATCAGAATATTTCTTAAAGATATATGCCAATCTTTAAATATAATATGTAAAACGTTGCCGAAATTAAGCGCTCTGCCGCTTAATTTGATTATAGGAAATGTTGATTGAAGATAATCCAAATATGGATTGAAAACTGTAGATTACATTACATGAAGAAGGTAAAATAGGACTCCCTATTTGAAATTCTTCATCTCGAAATAAATGTTTATAGAAAGTGTATCCGCAAACACACTTAGATACACATTTATGTATGTCCAAACACACACACGTGTACACACACAGACACACACACTCATGCACACATATACATTTATGCATGCATGTATGTACGTATGTATGTATGTATGTATTTATGTATGTATGTATGTATGTATGTATGTATGTATGTATGTATGTATGTATACATAAGGAGTTCATGCAGGAAGAAACAGAAACGTAGCCAACAAAACTGATCATACAATAAACTATAGGGCTTTAATCATGTAATTATAAGTAGAACGATATAAATGAACCAACGAGATATTCATTCCATACTATATGTATATTTTACACGCACACGTTACTACTACATATAGGGCGGTATGAAAACGTGTCATATCAAGAAAGAATAGCGCATATGCTATAGTGTCTTTTGATCTAAAAGACAGAAGCTAATTTAAGAAGCTATGCATAGTTACAACACAAATCTCAAGTAGAATGTAAAGAAAGGCAATCAACAAAGAAAATCTTTGAAACAAAGAGAAATTCCATTATAGCAAATATCGTATATCGCACACGAAGAAATCAACCAGCTGAAAACTCAGAAAAAGGTCAACAGCCATATATATGTGAAATACCTAAATTTTATAATGCTCTAAGTATTTAAATTCAGAATTTAGCATTTATGTAAAGATAGAAAAAATTAATCTCGTCCGAAGATTTTCTTGGAAACCAACGTAATACACTTACAAAGGTAAAACTTTCTGAATGAAAAACAACAAAATCAAAAAGAATACCAGGAGCGATGAGTGTCTCTTGTCTAACATTGTCTTACTGCAGACTTCAAAAACATCAAAGTATCACTTACTGAAAGCTGTAACCAGATTACCCACGAGGGAAAATAGATACTTCTTGAAAACCCATTGAAACAGCATGTATAACAAAGAATAATTGTATGCAGGAAATAAATGTATAAAATTTCTCAATCTTTTATGAACTCGATTATGAAAAACCGCAAATTGTTCAAAGGTAAAAGCAGTCCAGAAATATAGCAATGAATAAGTTCCGCAAATGAAAGAGAGCTGAAGATAAGTGGTACTCACTAAAGTACAAATAATTAGAAAATAAACGTGAAACGTATTTCTTATCCAATTCCGAATAATCTTTTAGCGAGGAGAGGCAGAATGTACTATATTGCTTAATGTTACAGAAAATTTATTCGCTTTAGAGGCAGTGTTTTAACCAGATACGTTGACAATCAGGAAACAATTTTTAGAAATCCTAATATGAAAGGAAGCACCACAGCGGACGAATTGTAAGAAGAGAATGACAAGAGAAATATTGAAGTGGAAATTATTCACTATAGAAGACATTACAAAGCAGCTGCGTAACATAGTGCATTTAACATGTTAACATATGCGATATATGATTGAAAATGTTTTAATAGTCACAAAACCAACGGAATCACAAATTTTAAAATCTAGTGTGCTATAACTAAAATATGAAAATTTTCCACATTACTTTTAACGAGAAATTCAAAAGCATTTCTTCAAAAGTAAATGCCACATTCTCACGAATAATTTATATACAGGTCATATGTACTTTTGGTTTTCAAATAGAATCCCTAACAGAAGACGATAGAAAAGATATGGACACAGTTTTGATTGAGTTGATAACTAAAATCATTTCTACAATATTTTAAAGTAATGGACTAGAAACACCTAACTCATAAACTTTTCAGGTCAATACTGAAAAATAATCAATAATCAATACATTAAACATGACCTGAATGACGGTAAAGTAATTTTCCAGGCCTAATTAGAAAACATTTCAGGAATGTGATTCTGATGAAAATTTTCAGTAGCTTTTATTCTATATGACAGTCTGGCATTTACATGCAGACTGGACAGTTCAGAATCACAAGAAAAAAACTATAAAATAGCAACAAATATCTTATATATATATATATATACATACATATATATACACATATATATATATATATATATATATATATATATATATATATATATATATATATATATATATATATATATATATATATATATATATATATATATATATATATATATATATATATATATATATATATATATATATATATATATATATATATATATATATATATATATAATAATAAAAGACTGTTACTCTGAGTTTCACGTTCTCATTCATAGGACAGTTTTGCATTGTTATTCCTTTCCCATTTCTAACAAAACTGTCCTATGAACGAGAACGTGAAACTCAGAGTAACAGTCTTTTGTTATATTTCTGCTGCTTTTAAATAAAGCATATCACTCTACCTCCGGTATTTGAGTATACTTTTTTCCACCTTGTTGCACATTTTATGTGCTTACTCCGGTATATATATATATATATATATATATATATATATATATATATATATATATATATATATATATATATATATATATATATAATCAAAATAAGCAACAAGGATATCCAGCGGTAATGCAGTGCAATCCTCAGCTGCACAAAAATATAGAATTTTATTAAATTAGAACAGATGGACACATTAGGATAATTATTTCTAAAATCTCCAAGAAGTTAAGGAGATAGACAAAGTACATGTTGCTTCAACTACGACATAGAAGATAAATAAAATATCAAGAAGACTCTGCCTGTCACTGATTTTATTTGTTTTTTTCTTAGTTTCAATTTATTGACTAGTTTGCAAAACCTTGTATATCTATGGCTTGAGAGAATAAGAGGCATTATCTCTTAGGGTTAGGGGTGAGAGAACAGACAGAAATCATGGTCGGTATAGTCATAAAATCATGTGGTTTGGTAAAGGAAAACTTAAAACAAAATGTAGGCTGAAAACTAAGCGGGGTCGCCCACTAGCAGACCATTGATAATGAAACAGGAGAAGTCTTATCATGTAGTACTATAGTTAAATGTTTTAAAACAATGCTGCTATATTGTATACAAATAAAGTTTATGGTTATTCAGAGGGTTATTAAGAAGATTATATTAACAGACGGATAGAAATTTATGAATAATTTTGAGTATATACCAAACTATTATGAGAATAGAAGGAGGAAAAAGAAATTATTCAGAAATAGTTTAATATTTATACATATTATACACTTAAATACTAACTCATCATATGGTATCTATGAATATTGATTAATTGGTATATATTGGTATTAATAAAGGAGTAAAGAGGTAAAGGAAGATTCTAATTATATATTCATAAAATTATATTCCAAGCAGTTTGTTTTATATGTAGTAAATATAACAATATAGTTTTATGGAAGCTAAGTATGAATGTATAGAGATACAAAGATAAGCTTAATTTATTTCTGAATAAATACAGGCTAATTATAAATTAAAAAAAGACACGAAGTAATATATTCAATTAGGGCAGAATACCATAGAAATATAATAGCTTAATTACTAATGCTATGGTAAAGTATATTTAGCTTATTAACACCAATAGAGATGATGTACAGAAAAAGAGTAATAATTTAAAACATATTGGACTAAAAATTATATATATTAACTTATTTAGCTAATATGAATGAAAGAGTGATGTCTAGTATCAGTTAAAGGAATATTTAAGTTATGTAACATTCAAATTTTACACCAATATTTCAATATATAAACTTAGGAATTATATTATAGGTTTAAGAAGTTATTATGTTTAATCCTTACATGATAGATAGATATATAGTTGCTTGGTGGTACTTGTTTAAAAGGGTTATTTATATAAAGGCCTTTATAGAATATTAAGATCAGGAGGGTATAGCCATTTAAAAAAGAGAAAAATCAAGTAAACTCTAAAGATCATGTCAAACAATAGTGTCATATTGTACAAAGTTAAAATTCAGGGAAATCAAGAAGATTATTAAGAATTTTGTAGATGAAGCAACATGTTCTTTGTCTATGTCCTTAACTTCTTGGAGATCTTAGGTATAATTATACTAATGTGTCCATCTGTTCTAATTTAATTAAATTCTATGTCCTTGTTCAATTAAACGGAGTTGCATGAAACGATCGTACTGCATTATCTCTGGATATCCTTGTTGCATATTTTGATTTTAATCACCCTACTTTGAAATTGTATGGATAATGCCATACTAAATTCTGGTGCCTCAACTTAAGTAGCATAGTCACCTGAATCTAAATATATATATATATATATATATATGTATATATATATATATATATATATATATATATATATATATATATATATATATATATATATATATATATATATATATATATATATATATATATATATATATATATATATATATATATATATATATATATATATATATATATGAATGTATATATTCCTAACATTAATGAAACACTACGTTCTTCCAGTTTAATGTTTTCATTATGTTTTAAATATCATAAATTTCTTTGTACATCCATCCCTGATGATATTCTCATTCGTAGTAATTAACCAAATTGGTTTAGTTAAATTAAATTAAATTTGGTTTGTATTATGATGCAGGTGATGGATTGAAACAGTTGTAGATATGGCCCTGTTAATAAACTTTTATTAATCATATTTCCATCTACTCTCTTGTTTATTTTTTTTTATATTAATAATAATATATATGATCATGCCTATATTGAATAGTTTTATCCCTCCGAGTTTACATTATCCGCACTTCTGTCTCTCGTTGCTCACCTTTTCTACTTCCTCCCTTTGTTTCTTCCTCTACCACTCTCTCTCTCTCCCTTACCCTGCTTGGTCACATGCTCCCGGTCACTAATACTTTTCTTCCTTGGCTATCGCCGAGCAAATACGTGAACTTACTTCGTCGCCACTCTCAGTTCGTGACTCACAGCGTTCATATACACATAAGTTTTCACGTCTGGCCGCACAGCCTTTTCCGTTTGTTTTCCTGTCTTGTTTTCTTTTCCGCTTCTTTCCTTGTCTTGTTTTTTGTCCGCCACTACATTCCTCCATGGCAAGGATTACTTTGTGCATACAAATATAATTTGCGGTCCATGGGAAGAGCCGTTTTAACGATGCGTCCTGCCCAACTCTTCGAAACGCCGGTGTTAAAACGGGGGTAGCTGATGAAGGAAGATGGTCTCTATGTGGCTTGTGTGTTTTCTGTACGCTGGTTATTATTATTTTCTTGTCTACGTTTTGTTTGTAATATCTTGTACCCAGATATGCACCTATATATACAGGTAGACGTAGATATGCACATACCTGTACGTATATATGCATATACTCATTTACTATTGAGTAGCAGTAGTATATTCCCTTATTGGGATTGTCACATTAAGTTGACAATATACAACAACTTTATCGCATCACTACTGCTTAAATCTCTCGGAGAGATTTAGAAATATATATATATATATATATATATATATATATATATATATATATATATATATATATACTCAATTTGAAATATTTACTTAAATTTTTAAAAAAAGTAGAATTCTTTTTCAGCTAAGGGGTGTCAATTTTTTGATACAACATCGAACTCTGAAAACACAATGTTTCAGGCAAACCTGAACGATGTATAAATGAAGTTAAAAAATAGCTATCAAGGAACATGAAGATATAAACAAAGAAAAGACGTAAAATGATATATGAACTAATGAACTAATCAAAGTAAATTACACGTAGATATAAATCAATATTAAATTGATAATATTCTCAAGTAGTCATTACGTAAATTACAACGACATTTTTAAAAACAAAGTGTGGTAAATAATGACAACATTAAAACTGATAGAGTAAGGTTATATCTGCCGTGAACGAACGCAGATATTTAGTAGTTTGCTGCGACTGCAAAATCATTACAAACCATCTGTTGTCTTCAAAAATATCAAGTGTAAATAAACGCAAAATATAATAGAATGTGAATGAGAACAAGCGAGAAAATTCTTTCCTTTGTTGAAAGAAGCCAGAGGTAAGAGACATATGTAAGGAAAAATAATAGAAGGACGTATTACTGCACCAAATAATATATATTAAAAAACATGATGTTGAGGGTACTAAGCAAAATCTTAAATAGCAATTACACAATATTTGGCAGGACTGAAGTGGATAGAAAATAATGTAACAAACGTTGAGTTTTTGCAGGCCCAAATCAGTGTGAATGTTTTACTACTAATGAAGACAATCTTTGTCTGCAGAAAATAAAAATCACATGAGAAATCTGAAAGTACATTAATGAAAATGACAATAAAGTATGTATTTTTTATAAACAATAAGTAAATCATATTATTTTGTCACATAAATTGTTTTTAACGAAGTCTACAACGACAAAGGACATCAATTTGAAACATTAATCAGTAGGAGCTTGGCTAACGCTATAGAATAGTCAACAAAAAAGCGGTAAACTAGGCACAATACAATTTTACATATATTGTGCAATTGAACATTCGCCTACAAATATCTATTCACGAGTTCAGAAATATTAAGGATAATATCCAAATGATAATAGTATGGATATGAAATAAATAGCGCATCTTCCTTCGAGGATATGGCGAGAGAGAAACAGTTGGTATTAATTGAAAGACACGGACAACTCCCATTGAAAATACATATAAATACATACTGGGTTGCCCAAAATGTTCGTTCATTTTCTGTCGACACCAAGCTTCAAGTACACTAACTGATATCTTTGGACTGTGATCGATGTGAACTTATCAAGTGACAAGTTGTATTTTGCGTACTTGGGAGGACTCTGAAAAGACGAATATTGTTGACATCAGATACTCATTTAATGGACCAAAAAAGGGGCAAGAAATGAGCGGATCCCAATAGAAATTATGTGTCCCTAAAGGATGCTATTAAGGAACAGGTGTACCGGAAGTGGATAACAAGATTTCGGTAGGGTAAATTTTCGGTTCAATTTATATTTCGATCTCATGAACCAGGTGAGATAATCAACAACAAAATGAATGAGTAAATTTGCACCAAAGAACGGTACACTCTCCAAATATACAACTTGATTGCTGAAAACTATCTGAATCAACTTGGTTATCTTAGCAGGCTCCATGTTTGGGTCCCTCATCAATTGAATAGGGCTAACATCGCCAAACGCATTTCCATCTCCGATTTGTTGCAAAATCATGACGAAAAGTAATATTTTTTGAAGAGACTCGTGATAGGGGATGATAATTAAGTTATCTATAGCATTAAAAAAGCCAAGCGATGAACGGTGAAGCGTAGAAAACCTCCACAAGGAACCTCCAATACAAGGCTTCATCCGAAGAAGATTATTGTTTCAATTTCATGGGATTGTAAGGGCACTGTTTTTTAGGAGCTTCTTCGCACAAACGGAACCTTCTATTGAACTGTGCATTGTAAAAAGCAGGAAAAAGTAATCGCTTTGATTCACCCAGAAGTATCCACCAACTGCTAATCGTCAGGGCGTTGTCTTTAATCATAATAATAACGGACTACGCATTTCTTCGCTGGCACGGCAAAATTACTGGTGTTTCTTGGGCAGATTTGAAGTACCCTGCATATTCACTCGATCTTGCGCCTCCAGATTTCCTGCGCTTTTGTCACCTTCATTATACCTTCAGCACTGCTCAGGCTGTAAAATTCAACATGGAAGACGTTTTAGCCAATAAAAAGAGAAAACATTCTGCACATGGAATAATGGATACGTTTAAAAGATAACAGAAGCTACTGGAATGAAACTCTAATTATATTGATTCATTAAATCGCATTATATCTAAGACATTTTGTTTTGTTTTCGCTTAACAAATCCGACAGACATTTTGGCCAACCCAATATCTATTGGTGCATGTGCATGTATATATATATATATATATATATATATATATATATATATATATATATATATATATATATATATATATATATATATATATATATATATATATATATGCACAACAGACACAGACACACACATATGTGTATGTGAATATGTGTGTGTGTGTACACGTGTATGTGTTTAAATGTGCGTGTGTGTGTATGCATAACGCCGGCTCGTCCTTCTGAGGAGAGATTTCTCCTCCTGGTTGAACATTTGCACTAATAGTAATCTTCGACTTAAACATTTAGATCTTTATTTTTAATGGTATCAATTTACCCAGAGCTGAGTAAGCCGATCAGACTACTCGTTCCACATCTTGCTCGGATTTGCATTTCCTGGATAGCACATTTGCAAGATATGCCAACTTGCTCCAGTGTTGTGTTCTAAATCGCAATGCTAACTCCGGAAAGGCAGACTTCAGGCCTGTTTGGACGAGGAAGTTTTTGTTTTAGTATTTACTGTAAGCCCCAAACTTCGTTAAGCATTGGTGAAGTGTTTTTAACACCATGTTTTATTTCTAATCCTGTATGATTGAGTTCAAAGTTGTCATGTGTGCGTACTGGAGTTCTGAGAAATGAAATACCGATAAGATGATGAGGTCCTACTTAGAAAGCTACTTCCATTCAATTCCAGAAAAAGAGATCGCCACTAAGTAACTACCGGATGAATGGCAGAAAATATTGACAGACAACATCTGAGAGAATGTCTTCCAAATATTATATTCACACAAGGCATGATGAGTTGACCAACACATTGGGATAACTATAACAAAAATGAAAAATACCTACAGATGAATTTGACTATAGAGAGGCCAATGTGACCGACTAATAATGATAGAATACTTAACAAATTAACACGGGCACTATATTAAATCACAACCGGCCAGATATTGTTGCGTAGGGCTACAAGGAAAAGGAAAGCTCTGTTATGGAAATCTGCAGTCCTCTAGATACCAGTATCGCTTGAAAAACTCAAGACAAATAGGATATGTCTAAATCGTTGCAAATCCTTCATAACAATTATTATTGGACCGTTAGATTACGTACCAATCTATCTGGCGTAAACTATGGTTGAGCTTGCGTTCCTGATGATAGAACGCTACTCATAAGCTCATACACTACAAATGATCACGATATTAGGGGCTATAAAAATATGCCTGACCTTCTAAAGATTTCAAGGATGATAAACAAATCAAGATACTTGTGTTCACAAACTTGTTGCCAAGCAGCAAGCTAGTCGAAATTAATTTTAGATTACAAAGAGAAAGATGCATACATATATACAACCATGCATGCAAACATAAACGCCTACATGCATTCATGCATACATACCAACATACATACAGAATTGCAGATATACCCATTATTAGATATATAGATGTATATCAGCTATTAAACATTAAATGTTTGTATGTAAATTTATGTTGCAATGGCGCACAGCAGCAAACTCCACAACCTGTTTCGCCTTAGCAAATGAGTTTGTAGGCAAGATTTTGATGTATGCTAACACAGTAAGGACCATTCATCTAACTTAATGTTTCTGTTTATCTATGTGTATATGTATGTATTTGTGTACGTGTGTTTCTTTTTGTGTGTGTGTGTGTTTGTATGTGCCAGTGTATTTGTGTGTGTGTATGTGTTTGTGTGTGTGTTATTTGCTTCTGTGTGTCGGCACTAGTGCGAAAGTTTATGTATTGATTTCCCCCTTTGCTGACGTTTTCAACACGGCACATATCTATCAAAAATACATCGGTTCCAACATACAAAGAACCGAATATACAAAATCGGATGTTAAATTAAAATGCACCGTGGTAAACTTAGATTTAAAGACAAGTTAATCGTGCCTGATTAATGTTTTCGAAGAATTTCTATGTAGATGACTAAAAATTTAATCATCAGTCGTGCATTATATTTGTTGAAGAAAATTTACGGATGTAATTTTAAAAAAATTGTGTTTATATATTTCTCTTCTGGCTGTTTTTGATCTCCGTTTCAGATTATATGACTTTCTTTTCTTGTTATTTAGATGAAATTAATTTTTCTTTAACCTAATGTCCTGCCGATCTTAATTAAAGTTTTCGATATTAGTTTAGAGGAAAATAATATAAAATTAAAATTGGACGCATATCTTTGTAGCTACACACGCATCTCATATACACATATATTGACAATAATAGACACATATACAAACTAAGATTTAGAATTAAGAGGCTATACGTATGTATGTAGGTACATGTATATATGTGTATATGTTTATGAGTATACACATATGCATTCATACACACATTCAAATATGAATATGTACATATATACCCACGTATATCATAGATACACACACAAACGCACACACACGTATGTATATGTATATATATATATATATATATATGTATATATATATATATATATATATATATATATATATATATATATATATATATATACATATATATATATATATATACATACATATATATATATATATATATATATATATATATATATATATATATATATATATATTTATATATATATGTGTGTGTATATATATATATATATATATATATATATATATATATATATATATATATATATATATATATATATATATATATATATACACTTTTACGCATGCATGTTTGACATATCTATAAAATGTAAGTGCGTGTGTGAGGGAGACTCGAGAGAAAAACAAATAGTTGGACGTTTTCTATTGTCAGCGTATTGTTATATATTTCTATATATATGTAAAAATATGCGTGTTATTACGCATGTATAAATATATATATACATACATATCTATTCATCTATGTATCTATTTAGGTATCTATCTGTCTGTATAGATATATATATATATATATATATATATATATATATATATATACATGCACACTCACATATAAATACATACAATCACACAATCTTACGCACTACATACCCAGGCGCAACAACACACACGGGGAAAATGGCAGCAAACGAGAAACTGGGATGGAACGAAAGATGCTGAGAGAGAGAGAGAGAGAGAGAGGAGAGAAAGTGAGATATTGGAAAAGAGTGTAAGGGTGAGGAAAAATGAAAGTAAGATATTTACCTGATTGCCTGTTTATTTACTTTTATTTATTTATCACGTTATTTATTTGCAATCGCACACGCAAACACACACACACACACACAAACACACACACACACACACTCACACACATATATATATATATATATATATATATATATATATATATATATATACATACATATTGCTATGTTTCAATAGATAGAAATGTAGACAGTGAGTCGTTTCTATTCATACATAGGAAGTGGCAACTGGGTGCCTTTTAAAGCTTGGACAAAAAGTAATATAGAGGTTGTTTCTGCAAAATATTTCCTTAATTAATTGAATCACTACATTCAGCAAGCAATCTTTTGATTTTATCCCGAAGTCTTTGATTAATTTTTCGCATGCTGTTTTCTTTGATGTTCCTTTCCTTAATATTAGTTTAGTTTTTATTTATTTTTTTTTATTTCTTAGACATTTTAGAAACATGATTTTCTGATGTCGGATTTTGTTGATATTTGGCAAGTTTTTGAAATTCTGCATTCTTTCATGATGTTTTGAGATTGTCCTTATTATTGACATACTGGAAAATTAAAAAAAAAATCCCACGAAACTATAAAATTTCAAATAATATATATATATATATACATGCGGTTTCTAGTTTAGAAGTGGTTACATGTGAACTTTACGAGTTTAGTTAAAATGTTCAAATTAATATATACCAAAAATATATAGCTCAGAGCAAAAATATTTATTTTAACCAAGTAACTAAGCAAATGTTTTAATTAATTCGTATTTACATATCTATTTATCCGACACGTAAATAAGATACATTTAATTAATTAACAAATTGTGTACTAGTGATCTTTAAATTTATAGACATTCTTATGAATAAACACTCTAATTATTTTATCTACTACATAGATTTTATCATTTATGAATAATTATCTGAACTGTGATGTTTCTATTCTGCTTAAATACTGGTTTGGAACAAAACGCCTTATGATGCAACACTGATACGGCCGACAAGGACCTCGATTGATTTTCCACGTTTTTAAATAATTAAAATACATCTCCACGTGTTTAATATCTATTTTTCCAGAATTAACATGAAAACAATGTCAGTCTTCTTAAGATACTTATCTCTCATATATGAAGGAGAACATAGTTGCACATCTGAAAGAATGTGAGACTTGTTGGCATTGGACACTACCAAGGGTAACATAGTCCGATCATGGACGGACGGCTAAACCGGTTCAGTTACAAATTTCACGGGTTGGAGGATGGTAGTGCATGAAGACGTTCGGTATTCCTTATACAAGATGAGAAAGAGCCAACTTTTATCCCAAACCATCTTAGACAGGAGGAAAAACCTCGCTCCGGAGCTTTTGAATAAACTTAAGCATCTTCTGCTTAATACCACAGAATATTTGCTGTAGACCATCTTTTATAAAATATTCTGCTGAATACCACAGACTTGCTTGTCAGTTGAGCATGTCCGTTAGTGGCTCACGATATTTGTATCTCTGGTCACGAGTAGTAGTGAGGGAGCACCATAGCCATGTGTTGAGAGAGACTCTTTAGGGTTTGAATAATTCACTGTTAGAAAACCTGGGTGTTTCGTTCAGCATCCTTAAACAACCCCTTATTCGGGGACATTTGAGCAGGATGGACTACTTGACCTGAAGAAAATTTTTACTGATCCCCACGTGAAAGATGGGACCCTCTCCAACTGAATATGCTTTGCTTTTCCTCAGACAAGAGAACTTTTTGCCAGGATTAGATGGTGAACAGACAGAACAACCATAAGCTTAACGTATCCCCACAACATGTACCGAGAGTAATAAAAATAACACATCCATTCAACATCATAGTGTTTGGAATGGTCACTAGTGATGGCGACGTTATGCCTCCCGAGGGTGGCTGTTGGAAGACCCTGTACCTGGCAGCATGACTCTGCACCATGCCACCCAAAGGCTGTGACACCCTTCATTATTATGTGTGGGCCGCAGTTGAGACAGAGACCAAGAAAACTAACTTCTTGTAACATTTAAGATGAACTGAGGAAAAGAATTATGCCAACTTAAACAAGGAGACTGTCCAGAAGAGAAGCAGGATATTCCGAGGTCGTCTGGAGGCCGTGGTGGAAGCCCATGGAAATTTTATTAACTAAATTTACTCTTTGGTATTTGAAGATATTTTAATGTAATTTTTGGTAAATATATCTGTTAAAATAAAATGTCAGTGTTATTTACATTTTTCCGTAATTTAGACCCACACTCATACATGCCCTCACACAGACACGCATTCACACATGCTCTGGCATAGACACACACATATTAGCATACATATATATATGTATAAACATTGCACAACCACATACGATACTAGTGCGAAGTTGATCACCATAAAATTTAACTTAAGATACAACAAAATGGATACACTAAAAATACGACAAAACACCCGAACACCAGCTGTTTTATTGAAAATCATTGTTTCTATACCAAGCAATGTCATTCAATCCAATGGCGTGAAGAACGCCAAGCGATAATTAAACGCTACCTGAATATTAAGATATATGAGAACAATTTTGAACTTGCAATGCAATTCCCACAACACACCTGACTACTCTCATTTCCAAGCAGACTAATAAATAAAACGTAAACCTATAACTTAACCAGAACGCTAATACTTAAAACTCATTAGTATAAACAGAATAAACATACCATAGACTAATACTTTATAAGCCAGTCTGTTAATGACAATTAAAGAAAATTACATATAACGGAACTGAAACGAAAAAGACAGAATTGCAATATAAAGTTTTTATTGAATTAAAGTAATTAAACATATGATCGACGTAAGTAATTTTACTAACCACAATTATATCAGCTACATAATATAAAACATATGTTAATGGTGACAACAGTCTCGAAATATATATTTAAACGCTGTTTGGGAATTAATAAACATAACAAAAAATTCAAAAATCTACTTTTGGTAAAACAGACACTACAATACATAAGTTAATACATAATTCTCAAATGCATTAAATACATACATACTAAGCTTAAGTAAGTAACCTTGAATAAAATGTGATTAAGATATAATGTGACATATACATTTTAGAAATTGTTGTCACCATTAACATATGTTTTATATTTTAGAAATTGTAAACATACCGAGTATAGTGCTTTCTTCCGAAAGGATGAGAGACAAAGTCGACCTCGGCGGAGTTTGAACTCAGAAAGTAAAGACGGACAAATTACCGTAAAACATTTTTTTTTCCCGGCGTGCTAACCATTCTTCCCTTGTTGACGCCTTTGAGGTTTCTGATAATGAAAATCCATACAGAAATACGCGCCCGCACACACATTACAATTATGCACCCATATATGTATGCGTGTAGACACACACACATACATACACACATATGCATACATACACACATACATACATGCATAAATGCGTACATAAATACATGCATACATCCATACATGCATACATACATGCATGCATACATAACCTCTTGCAAGGCGTGCACACGATTCTGTTAGCTCAATAAGTTCTCATGCAGAAAAGATTAGTATACGTATATATATATATACATACGTAGATAAATACACACGCATACATATATGTTGCTTGATGAAATAACTTTATTTCAGCTTCACAATATAGCTCTTTGTTTTGGCTGAAGAAAATTCAATTAAGAATGTTACACATTTCTGGTACAAATTTTGAATGGAGAACAACGATGAGAGGTAAGTGTCTTTCGTACTAATATAAACGAGTATTCAAGCAACCCGGCTCTTGCATGAAATGTATTCTATGTGTTTAATATGTAGATACCTTCTTCGTGTAATAAGTAATAATATTACTTGAAAAAGAGTGCAAGCTCTGAATAAATAGAAAAGGTACTAAACAATTTTGTTATTTGTCAGGTTCACAAATAACTGGTTTTTCGTAATTTTGTAAAGAAAATATTTACTTGAATTGTGATGTTCCTCAGTATTATTTGTCCGTTAAGGCAAAATGGTTTATACGAGTATTAGAAACGAATATGAGGTACAAGCTCATCTAGATGTTTACTGAAATAGTTTAGATTCAGATCAAATTCTCGATAGTATTTTGTTGGAACGTCGAGTTTGCCATTATCATAGGTCGAAGCAGACCACATAAAGCAATCGTAGTACAAACTTGGCGCCGAATGAATCGAATTTTGTCATTTATGTTTTTTGTTGTGAACAAAATTTAAACAATGGAAAATTTAAATATGCTTTGTATTGAAACTGAAGTTTTCGGTTCTTGACAGCTTGCACCAAGGAGTTAATATTTATTTGTGTTTAAACCTATTCTCTTCATATTCGTCAATATTTTGTTTTTATTCAAGATATGATCATCGTAATTTCCTGCAATATTATCCTCAAAATAGTTGGATTATATTGATTGTCGATAATTTACCTTCCAAACCCTGACTTACAAACGTAGCTTCCTCTCTCCTTCTCTTCTACCACTCAGTCTCTCTTTTTTTATCTTCCACTCTCTTTCACTGCCTCTTCTTCCACTAATATTACATCAATAACTGTGCAAGCAAATTAGCCACTTGTATATAATCTATATGCAGCACTTTACTTTTTTCTTCACTCCTATCGTGCGTCATCTCATAGATTCTGGTCTGAAGGTCACTTTTACTGTTTTCTTAACAGGGATGAAAGGCTCTAGTATTTCTTTACATTATGTACACTCTCCAAGTCAAGTGAACAGCAACCACATTCTTCAAAACCAGTTAAGAAAATTATCGAAATTCTAAGGTCACATTGGATTCCCTTTAGACTGATTTATGTGCAAAAATGAAACGGCAAATATGGCATGTGAAGCCCTCTAGATTAGTAATCAACCGAATACATTCGCAGATGTCCTGTCTGTTTTCCTTAAACACATTAATTTCACTCAGGCCGTTAATCTCATGTGGAACGGCATGAAAATCACATTCTCATTAATCTAATTTACACGTTTGTAATCAATTCCTTTTAACATTATTGCATTTAAAATTCTTCCTGTATTACCAAGTTATGGTGATTGGTATTTTACGTAATTACAAGACTGCATATTAATACAGGAATAAATGAAATTGTTTTACGTTCATAACTTTCCCATGGATATGTTTCCTAATTTGGGATTTTATGTGTGAATAATTGGATATACCTGCTGTGTACTGTGTAACAGTTTCAATACATTCATTGTGCGTATATCTGTTAATCATTAATTCTTAAGAAACTCATTAATATCAGTCGTACATAATTTCTACGATATAACGAGGTGCGAAGGAATGCCGTGCATATTGTGTAAGCGAAAATTATAAAGGATTTCGAATACGATAATATCCAAAATAAATTTTAAATTGCAAAAGCACACGATCTGAACTGTTGGTGGTTAGGGGAGTAGTTGATTACATCACTCGAACTGTTGAACACGCACTTATTTTATCGACCCCGAAAGAATGAAGAGAAAAATCAACAACTGCTGAATTTGAACTTAGACGAAATGCCGCTAAGATTTTTGTCCGCAGTGCAAACGATTTTCCTGATTTAACGTCTTCATAATAATAATAATAATAATAATAATAATAATAATAATAATAATAATAATAATAATAATAATAGCAATAACAACAATGATAATAACAACAACAAAGACGATAATGATAATGATAATAATCGACACATGCAAGATAAATGTCTCCGGTGGAAAAGTTTGATAATGGTTTGATCCCACCTCAAAACACAAGCATGAACGCTCCCATTATTAGGATAACTCCAAACAACGGCACTTCAGGCACACCATCTTCAACCGGTACAGCTAAAAACAAATTTTTAAAAATGCAGAAGGGTATGGAACAAACATATTCAAGTGGATTCTTACACCGCAATGTACTTTCCAAAATTTAGATCGAATAGGCAACAGACCTATTTATATCTGCGAAAGAAAAATACCTACCAATTGGTAATCAAGTATAATAATATATTAGCATATTTTCACTGGAACATCATAAAGAAAAACTTGTTAAATGGCGTGGGTATCCAACAGATAGAATTATATTTCCAGGCAAATAGTCATACAAATACGAATGAAACATGATGATAGAAAACATCCTTCTGCTATGGGGAATAGAACCTAGTATCCCAAGTACTAAAAGCAATGCACTTAACAGTACCGTCCTATACGTTGATAAACAGAGAGTGATTACTGTGAATGTGGTTTATTATCGCATTCGGTGTAAAAATTATCTTGTGTTTCTTTCAACATGACAAAACATAAATTCACTTGATTTTCTATAAGTATAGATAGCTTCTCTAAGTTCAATGTAGGTGAATGTTCATAGCTATGTATGCAGCTGATCTTATGGACGCATCGGTATGCACACAGTGCACAGGGCAAAAGGCATTACCTTGTGCCCACTGCTATACTTAGTGACCCTCCCAGATATGCCTTCAGCGGCTCAGATAGTCACTCTTTCAAGTTATGCAAATGTTACAAATGTTTTACAGAGGTTATAAAACCTTGGAGATGTTCCACACTTGAAGCAAGAGTTGAATGAAATATACAGGTGGGATGTAGTAAATTACATGCATTTTAATACTGGAAAATTCTACTCACTACCATATAAATCTGATTGAAATGCGGACAGGAGATATTGTAATCACTGAATCAAAATCAATGCACCGCCTGGGAACTAACATTAGTAATGAGGCATCTTTCTTGGTGCATGTCACTAAATTGGCAATAAAGTGCAGACAGCTTACTGGCAGGATCCTAAGATTTTTCAGAAGAGCAAGCTGATTCTGTGGATGTCATTTTTCCAGGCTTTAAACTACTTCTCCCAACTACGGTCACCACACAGTGTAGAATTAACGACGGAGCACGAGGTAATACGGTGAAGCTAACTTAATAAAATCATGTCTATGCGGCATATCACCCACTGAGAGAGACTGAAATAGTTAAGTCTCTAATCCCCTGAACGAAGGCGGGATAGATATGCAGTGATATTCATCCGGAAAATCATAGAATGACTTGTACCAACCTTTAGCATTGAAAGTTACAGAAACAAGAGAACGAGACACCACTGCATAATACTAAAATTATCAACATTGTCATCAAGATACAAGACCAGACCCTGCAACATTTTAGGTGTCACGCGCCCACAGATCTTCAATATCTTCAAGGCTAACGGCGGTGCAACAGCTTTGACACAACACTCAAGCTGGAACTAGTAGAGGACAAAGGATAATCGATATCACAAATACAGACTTCAAATGATCAAATAAGTATCTATCTATCTATCTATCTATCTATCTATCTATCTGTCTGCCTATCTGTCTACCTGTCTACCTATCTATCTGTCTATCTATATACCGATCTGTCTGTCAGTGTATACACACAATCACACGCATATGTATATATAATTAAGATTCAGCTGAATTAGGTACTAAAGGGTAAGCACCAAATCTTCCCGGTACTATCCACAGAGCTGGAAGTAAGGTGAATAAAATCAAAATAAGCTACAGGATATCATGCAGTTATGCAGTACGACCGTTTCAGGTGACTCCATTTAATTGAACAATGCAATCATTTTTCTTCATTTATGCGCCCTTATAAAACGCAGCCAGGCTCATGGGCTCGGTTTCCCGGTTTCTACGGGGTATATGTCTCTCCCCCACCAGCTGAACGGGACGCCAGTCCATCGCAGTGTTACTCAAGAAACAGGAAACAGAAAGTTGGGGTGAAAGAGTACAACAGTGGTCACCACCACCCCCTGTCGGAGCCTCTTGGAGCTTTAGGTGTTTTCGCTCAATAAACATACACACAACGCCCAGTCTGGGAATGGAAACCGCGATCCTCTGACCGCGAGTCCGCTGCCCTAATCCCTGGGCCATTGCGCCTCCACAATGCAAACATTATTTCAATTTAAATGAAGAATGCTACCTTCAGCTGCACAAAATATAGTATTTTTTTAACAAGTAGGACACAATAATTTATTTTTCTTAAATATTTTTAACAGAGTAAGAAGTGGAAGATAATCATATTGTCGCTATTGCAGCAAGGTGTCTAAGAATATATTACAATTTCTTATAATCCCATGGAGCATAGTGGGGTCCTAGGGTTGTAAGTGTTGTAATTCATTTCTAATTTATTTATTTATTTACCATCTATTAAATTTGAGACTAGAATACAGGATCTATTTTTGAATAAGGAAACATGATAAAGAACAGCTCATGGCTAGGTATGGTCATACATTTTATCATAGGTATCCCTTTGCCCCTAGAAAAAAGAAATAAGACACTAGGAAAAGTCAATCTGATAGAAGTAAGTGTCTACAAAATACAGGAAAGGTAGGGGTAGACTTTACATCATGATGTTAATAACCACCTAAAGGAGCAAGACACTAAGAAACCTATTATGCTAATACAGGGAACAATTATTGGAGGCACGAATATGGAAAGTTTATAAACAATATTTTTGTGTTGTATAGAAATAAAATTTAAGAATTCCAAAATCATATCATAACCAAAATAGCTGAAAGGTGTGTATGTATCAATTATCAATATTGAAAAGGAATTTTACGTAGAATCAGTTTAATATACATTCTTGTGCTTAATTAAATAATTATTAGGTGGTTTCTATGTAGACTGCCCAAGGCACATACATATGGAATGTCTGGAAAGATATACATACTATCTACTAATTCTAAGCTATGAATCAAAAGCGGGATATTGAGATAATGTTAATACACAAACATATTTAAATAAAAATTGTAAAATCTAACGTCTAAAACATAAATACTCGAAAAATATGTGCTGATATAAATATATCTAAAGTGTAACATAGTGCATACATATACGTATACAAAGAGGGTGTTTATATACATATATATGCATGCACACACACATACACACACGTATATGTGCATATGTGCATAAATACATATACACAAATATTTATGTTTATATGAATAAAGTACAAGTATGTAGACCTATGTAACTGAAAAATACCAATTTAAGAACAAGAAAAATAACAATTTATAAGGGATAAGAAGTTATTAAGTAAGGATATCAAAATAAGAAAACAAAATAAGAATTAATAGAAAATAATAAGAAATATATATGAACTGCATAGAAAGAGACGGGATGAATATTAGAGGAAATGATAAGGTAAAGGTAACCTGAAAAAAGGGGGCAATATGTATGGAAGTGGTGAGGTCAGTTACATGTATTCAAACCGAAGAGGTTTTATAAGTTGTAATTTTACGGATTTTATTGCATGTATGATTTTTATAGTTTCTAGGGGATATAGCATATAGCGAAAGAGAGACTTACTTTTGTAAAGTCAGTACAAATATACATAATGCCACTAGTAGCATAGAACACCATAGAAAGGAAAATAGTGTAATCACCAAAATAGGATAAAGTCAAACTAACTGGACAGGGGTTATCATAGGATAATATTATATATGACACACCATATAACACGACACATAGCATATGAAATATGTAATGTAATATAATCCACAATATAACATAATATCCCATAATGGTGCTAATAATTTTGGAATTCTTCAATTTTATTTTTATACAAAACAAAAGTATTGTTTATAAACATTCTCCAATCGTGCCTCTAATTAAATTTTCCCTCTGTTAGCATCGTACGTTTCTTAGTGTCTTGCTCCCTTAACTGGTAATTAACATCATGATTTAAAGTCTACTCTAACCCTGCTTGCTATTTATAGAGAGTTACTTTTATCGAATTGACTCTTCCTAATACCTTATTTCCTTCCTCTTGAGGAAAACGGATACCTACGATAATATTTATAAACATACCTAGCCATGAGCTGTCAACTCTTGTTCTCTATTCAAAATAGACCCAGTATTCTAGTGTCAAATTTAATAGATGATAAATAGCTAAATAAATTAGAAATTAATTACAACCTTATAACCCCACTATGCTCTATGCAATTCTAAGAAATTGCAGACTATATTTAGCTACCTTGCTACAATAGTGACAACATTAATTTCTTCCATATTCTTAAACTTTTAAAATATTTAACAAAAAATATATTAATGTGTCATCCTTGTTAAAATATTCTATATTTTGTGCAGTTGAAGAGAGCACTACATTTAAACTGATGCAATGATTGGATTGTTCAATTAAATTGAGCTGCTTGAAACGGGTGTACTGCATAACTACTCAATATCGTGTTGCTTATTTTGATTTTATATGTTCATACATACATCCACACATATGTGTGTATATATATATATATATATATATATATATATATATATATATATATATATATATATATATATATATATATATGCATATATGTATAAATGTATATATATGTATAGATATATAAATATAAATATATATACAAGAATAAGGGCAGGGAATCGTCAATTAATAATAGAATTAATAATTAACAATTTTGCCAAGTAGTTCAGTATGAAAAAACCTTTATCGGTAAAACCATTTATCATCATAAATATACAGGGATTAGCATTGAGTTGCTTCTCCAACATACTGAAAATTTAGAAATAGCAGTCAAAGAACTACTGATTCTAAACTACAATTTTTTCTCTAAACGGATGGCGATATTTATGGCACACATAGAACAAAAAAACCGGAGGGAAAAGCGTAAATCAGTAGTTCTTTGACTGCTATTTCTAAATTTTCAGTATGTTGGAGAAGCAACTCAATGCTAATCCCTGTATATGTATGATTATAAATATATATATATAGGTCTATATATATAAATATATGTATGTATATATATATATATATATATATATATATATATATATATATATATATATATATATATATATATATATATATATATATATATATATATGTATATATATATATATATATATATATATATATATATATATATATATATATACATATAGATTTGCAAAGGAGACTGCTACGGTGCAGCATAAGATAGGACCCCTGTTCCTGCCTAATGGCTCACTGACTGCAGATCCCACATGGATAAGTGAAGTGCTCAGTACACAATTCAAGAGTGTCTTCACCTCTCCTCTGAGTCACATGCAGATAAAGAACCCAGCTGATTTCTTTGACAATAGCACTCAGCAGAAGGGGACTGCATCCATTACCTACATCGACATTGAAGAGGAAGATGTGATAGCTGCCATAAATGAAATGAGCTCAAATTCGGCAACTGGCCCCGATGGTTTCCCAGCTGTCCTCTTAAAGTCGTGTAAACAAGATTTAGCAGGACCATTCCGGATACTCTTCCAGAGTTTCCTTGCAAATGGTAAACTTCCCAAAAAGCTGAAGGAAGGCACCATATGTCCTATCCATAAAGGTGGAAGCAGAGCAGAGGCTGGAAATTACAGGCCCATCTCTCTGACTTCACATATTAGCAAAGTTATGGAACGAATTGTCAGAAGGAGATTGATTGCGTTCCTAGAAGAAAAGGACTTGCTGAATGAGACCCAGCATGGTTTCCGTCCAGGTAGAAGCTGCCTCACGCAGCTCTTGCAGCATTATGTCTGGGTCCTGAAGCAGCTACTTGACCATTCAAATGTTGATGTGATATATCTCGACTTTGCAAAAGGCTTTGACAAAGTTGATCATGGCTTGATATGTCACAAGCTGCGAAACCTTGGCATAGCTGGTAAATTAGGAGAGTGGCTGCATGACTTCCTGAATGGTAGAAGTCAGACAGTTGCAGCCAATGGAGAACTATCTAGGGAAATACAAATATTGAGCGGTGTTCCACAGGGAACTGTTCTGGGGCCACTATTGTTCATAGTGGCCCTTCTGGACATGCCCACGGTCACTCGGAGAGCCACTGTCACTAGCTATGCTGATGACACAAAGATATCTCAGGCAATAAAGAATCTTGATGATATTGTAAGCCTGCAGAATGACCTAAATGCAATATATGAGTGGGCAGAGCAAAACAATATGCAGTTCAATGCAAAAAAAATTCAAGTACTGCGCTACAAGACCACAAGTACCTCCCAACTGGCATACACTGGGCCTGGAGGTACTGCAATCCCAGAACCACAAGCAGTAAGAGATCTGGGCATCAACATGTGTAGTGATGCATCATTAAACATGCACATTGTCAAGTTGACAGCAAAGTGCAGACAACTGGCAGGGTGGATACTGAGGACTTTCCGTACAAGGGATCAAAAAGTCATGTTGATTCTATGGAAGACATTTGTTCTGAGCCGCCTAGACTATTGCTCTCAGTTGTGGTCACCACACAGTGTTAAGCGGACAGCAGAACTCGAGGCAATTCAGCGGCACTATACATAAAAGATCGCCACAGTCCAACAGATGAACTACAGGGAGCGACTGAAGGCACTAGGTCTCTACTCCCTGGAGCGCAGGCGGGAGAGATATGTAATAATATACATATGGAAAATACTGGAAGGACTGGTGCAAAACTTTGGTATCAAGTACTACAGGAATGCCCGCACGGGTCGCCACTGCATGGTGCCAAAGGTACCGTCCACTGCATCTCACATAAGAACGAGATACTGCAGCAGCCTCGGTTTCAGAGGACCTCAGCACTTCAATGCCCTGCCAAAACATTTGAGAGACATGCAAGTCATGGATGCGGAGGTCTTCAAGACAAAACTTGACGCTTTCCTCTCCACGATACCAGACGAACCAATGGCTCGTAATGAGACGCAGTTTAGGGCAGCTGTGTCAAATTCTCTTATACACCATATGTGCCATCAAAACTCTTGATTGGACCATGTCAGGTGGGGGAGAAGAGCCATGCAAGGAACGTGAAAATCACGGTGGTGCACCAGCATGACCGCAGCCACTTGGCTGGCACACATAAATAAATAAATTTTTAAAAAATATATATATGTAAGTGCATACACATACATAGACACATACGAAAGTATGTAAATATGTATATATATATATATATATATATATATATATATATATATATATATATATATATTTATATATGTATGAATATGCATATGTAAGTATGCATGTTTGTACATTACATTATAAGGAACAGTAGCAAGCCAGCTTGCCGTGGACAGAATCTGCTTTTTCACTCACTAACGTCTAAACAGGCTAGAAACAAATCTAATTCACCTTTTTTTCTTTCTTCGAATGTAAAGAATTACTCTAATGTACGGAATAATAAAATTTTATATTTATGAAAGCCAGAATAACGTTATTTTTTTATAAATAAATAAAGAAATAAATAAAGAAATAAATAAATAAACCAGATAGCTTATGTTTCAAATTATCGAAGTTTTGTGTAGTTTGCTAAGAATTAACTAAGAATTAACTAATAATTAATTATGTATATACTATAACATTCGGAAAGAATTCGGTGTGAAAATGTAAAAAAAAAAAAAAAAATCGTGAATGAAATTAATCGAGTTTGAATTACAAAGAGGCATTCAAATACGCTCACTGAGAGATATTTTCGTACATTGCATAGTTGCTCAGACTATCGAAAGCGATAAAGGTGTAATCAGGATAAATTTGGTAGGATATATTTTGAGGTATTACCACAATAGTATATACTATATATTTTAAAATATTTTCTTTCTATAACGAGCATTTAAAGTGAATAATAATCTGTACATCTAATTTAACATGGACGTACTGCGAGAACTCCATAACCCCTGATATTCGTTTTCAAAAAGTAACCCGTATTGAGATATGGTGCTAAAGAAGTACATAGATATATTAGCCATCGAGGAAAAAATCAGCACGGTTCTCCTTAGAATGCATCCATGTTAGTTTGGATATATAGATCTTTAGTCAATACAACTACGGCTATCATCGCTAAAAACGACATTTTATTCAAAGTGACAGCTATTTGCGACTGCAGTGATTGATAAGTTGCCCTCATCTATACAACTAACGGAGAAAGTTGATTATGTATGGGTTAATAGTTGATAACTACTCCTGCTGACGAACAAGCCGAAAGAATATCATGATCCTTCAGTTCTACCACCGATACATACAGTTTTTTTTTCAGCAGTTGGTATTTTTTAACACTTATTAGCACTATACATCGGTACGAGATATTACTTCAAGACGAAAGCGCAGGTTACGGCATCCTTGTTGTACGTCTATGTTAAGTCGGTTGTACAGATATAAGAAAAAGAGCTAAATAGTGAAATATATGAACAGAAGAAGAGATTGCTTCTAAAGTTAGTTATTTAGGGAGTGCAATGTCAGTAGTCTAGTGATACGTCAGCATATTAATTGCAAGCAAGTAAGTGCTTGTCGAAATATGTATACGTCTGAATTCGTGAGGAAATAATTATACCCTTGTGAAAATTTGTAGAATTATGAAGAGAAATGAGAACTCTTAATGGAATATACACATACACACAAATATATACACATACAGCACACATACAGCACACAGATGTATACACGTATCTATCTATTTACATCTATCTATCTATCTATCTATCTATCTATCTATCTATCTATCTATCTATCTACATATTTACATACATTCATATGTGTCTATGTATGTGTATACACTTACACATACACTCATATATATACGAAAACAAATCGAGAGAGAAGGCGAAAGAGAGATTATACTATACAATGTACTTAAGCGCATATATTCATGTGTTAGGTATTTGTGTAATTAATGATTGAATGGAATAATATCTCATGGGCGATAACTTCATTTTATTTTTATTTTTCTCTCCACCATAAATTACAAACTCACCGTCGGAGAAGCAGATTGAAGAGAATGCTTTATAAAACTGTTTGCACTTTCAATACGGATTCACTTGCTATTGATGTGCTAATTGTTGTTGTTGGGTCTCTTATTGCCGATGCGTTTCCGATTTTCTCCCTTCATGCACATACCTCTCTTCTTTCCAACCTACTACTACTACTACTACTACCACTGCGGACAAATCTTCGGTTTAGGTGCCGAATTGCTTGTATTTAATGAAAAAAATAATACACATCAAACGTCAACACAAATTATTAGTAGACTAAACGATTACTAGCAGCAGCAGTAACCGATGTGGTGGAGGGTGTCTGTGGTGGAGGGTATCTGTGGTGGTGGAGTCTCTGGTGGTAGTGGTGGTGGTGGTGGTTGTGGTGGTGGTGGTGACGTTATTATTATTATTATTATTATTATTATTATTATTATTATTATTAGTAGTAGTAGTAGTAGTAGTAGTAGTAGTAGTAGTAGTAGTAGTAGTAGTAGTAGT
>NC_142934.1:102204061-102284061 GCF_046866305.1 Octopus bimaculoides | reverse complement strand
GAATTTCATTTCTATTTCCTTGGTAAAGCCATGTACTGTCTGTAGTAGTGATTCTAGCTCTTTGTCGTTTTTTGCATATAATTTTAGGTCATCCATATATAGAAGGTGGCTGACTGTTTTTCCATAGCATTTGTAACCGCATCCAGTTCTATTTAGCAAATCTGTTAAAGGTGTGAGTGCCAGGCAGAACAGGAGTGGAGAGAGCGTGTCTCCCTGGAATATTCCTCTTCTAATGGGGATGGCTTTCATTTTCACAAGTCCCTCTTTTGTTTGGAGCTGTAGCACTGTCTGCCATTTGTTCATTGAGTGCTCTATGTATTTTATGATAATTGGTGCCACCTTGTTTATGGCTAGTGTTTCCAGAATCCACGTGTGGGGAACACTGTCGAAAGCCTTTTGGTAGTCCACCCAGGCCATACTGAGGCATTTCTTCTTTCTGCGGTTGTCTTCAGTTATGGCTTTATTGATCAATAATTGATCTTTACAGCCGTATAAGCCCTTGCAGCATCCCTTCTACTCTTCTGGAAACAGATTGTTATTTTCCAGGTGTTTACTCAATCTCTGCGATATTATTGCAGTAAAGGCTTTGTAGATCGTAGGGAGACAGGTTATAGGTCTATAGTTTTGTGGTTTCTCCGTTTCCGTGGATTTGGGGATTAAGATGGTTTTCCCTTTTGTGAGCCATTCAGGCATTGTCTCTGGATCTGCTATTATGTTGTTAAAGTTTTCTGCCAGCTTTTTATGCATTGCTGGCAGGTGTTTTAACCAGAAATTGGGGATCTTGTCGTGTCCAGGTGCCTTCCAGTCGCTTAGTCTTTGCAGTGTCTGGGTGACCTCTTCAGTTGTTATAGGGGCCCAGAGTTGCTCAGGTGCTAAGTTCGTTGTTTTAATGGTCCTTTTTTGGGGTTGTTGCTTCACCGACCATATTTGTTTCCAGAATTTCTCTAGTTCTTCTGCTGTTGGTGCTGAAGTAATGTCTATTTTATTTTTACCCAGTTCTTGGTAGAGTTTTTTGGGGTTGGATTATTATTATTATCATTATTATTATTATTATTATTATTATTATTATTATTATTATTATTATTATCATTATAATTATAATAATAATTATTATTATTATTATTATTATTATTATTATTATTATTATTATTATTATTATTATTATTATTATTATTATTATTATTATTATTATCAGAAGCAACAGCAACAGCAGTAGCAGCAACAGCAGCAGCAGGAACAACAACAGCAGCAGCAGCAGCAGCAATAGTAGTAGTAGTAGTAGTAGTAACAACACAACAACAACAACAACAACAGCTACAGCAACAATAATAATAGTAATAAGATGAGGCAGGCAGAGAACTGGATGACTAAAAGTGAATTCAACCGGAAACGAAGGCTCTCATCTTTGCTTCCCAAGAGCAATTATTAAGAACCAATTACTGCAAAAGCAGAATACACAAGACATCAGAAAGTGATAAGTACAGAATTTGTGGACAAAATGATGAAACCATATAGTATATTAAGAGTCAATGTACGCCACTGTCCCAGAAAGAATATAAGAGACATCATGACAATGTAGTAAGTATTATCCATTGGTCACTTTGCAACAAATATGAACTTGACAGAGTAAAACAGTGGTACGAACATAAAAACGAAGTCATCATCGAAAATGATAATGCGAAGACCCTATGAGATTTTATGATTCAGTGCGACCTTTAGTTAGAGAATAGGAAGCCAGACATAGTCTTAATTCAGAAAGAAAGAAAACGATGCTGAATGCGATACAAGGTATGCGATAAGGAACAAAGAAAAATAGATAGATATGACAGGTTAGCTTGGGAGCAGTTGTGGACGCTGAAAAATTTGGTAGAAGTACCAAGAATTGTAGGCGCCCTGCGAACAGTGACTGAAAAAACATTGAGAAGTATATGGAAGAAATAGGAGCTGCAATAAAGTGGAGCACTTGCAGAAAGCAGCACTGTTTGTAACCGCTCGAATAGTTCGGATGGTGCTCGAAAATTAAGGTGTGTTCCATTAGTTCACTGGTAGTGAAGAGGTGACACCGTAGTATATATCTAGCGTTAGAAGTTCTGCAAGGAAAATAAATAAATAAATAATAATAATAATAATAATAATGCAGTTCTATATTTAAGAGATGAGGAATTATGTACAGTATTTACATTCGACGGATATTTGTCATCATCTTGTTTGTTGTTAACACAACGTTTCAGCTGATATACCCTCCAGCCATCTTCAGGTGTCTTGGGGAAATTTCGAACCTTGGTTCTCATTCGATGTTGTTGTTATCATCATCATCGTTATTATTATCATTGTTCAGGTCACTGCTTGGAATCGAACGTGGAGTCTTGGGGTTAGTAGCCCGCACTCTTAACCACTACGCCATATGTCCGTGGGCAATTATGGAGTGAAATTTAGGGCTTATAAATCAAATATTTTTCTATCCTTCCTTAATACCGGTTCCCATATGCTGCTCATATCTGCACTAGCTTTGCTTAGGAGGTTGTTGTGTCCTAGTATATGTGCTGCTTCTTTTAGTTTTCGTAATTTCCAGTTGTGTTCTCTGTCTATTATTTTAACTTCATCACACAGTGGGAGGTGGTCTCCATTTTTACATACATGATCAGCTATACCCGATTTATCAATATCTCCTCGTGTCACAGCTTTGCGATGTTCGTCTCCCCTAACTTTGAGGTGTGGCATGTTTCGCCTTTATATAGCCTACCACAGCTGCATGGGATGTAGTACACGCAGTCTTTGGTTATATTCGCTTCTATTTATGGTTTTACTCGGAGGAGATATTTGCGAAGTCCGGACGTCATAAGGGGCGCATATCTTTTGTATATTTTCGGAGAGGCCTTTCACATACGGTAGACAGACTGTGGACAGTGTATTGGCCTCATCCTCTCTCCTCTTCGTAATTTTGCAGTACTACTTCTTCAGAGCTTTCTAGGTGTCTGCTACTTACATTAATTACTGCTTTCACAGGTGAGTGACAGATTTCAGTCTTCATTCTCTGACCTTTGAGTTTCATAAACTTGTTGATCTGGCGTGTCTTCACGATTTCAAATTCTTTCATGTACGTCTTTTCCAGATCTTGTTGGATGCTATTTTTATCATAATCTCTGACTATTTTTCTAAGTAGTAAAAATAACCTCGCTTTGATTCGTTATTTAGTTGATGTATGTTCCAGTGGTTGTAAGGGATCCTCTCACGGACGAGGGCATGTCCTGCCTTTTCACTACTCTTTTCGCTTTATGTGAATCGACTGGTGTCATTATATTCAAGCCAGGTTTGTTAGCTTTGAGACTCAAAGCTAAACTCCAGCAAGTAAACCCGCTACGCATGCAAAACTCCAGGAACTTCAACAAGACCTGTGATAAAGAGAAAAGAATAATAATCCTTTCTACTATAGGCAGTAGGCCTGAAAAGTTGGGGGAAAGGGTGAATCGATCATATCGTCTTCATTACTTGAATGGTGCTTAATTTATCGACTCAGAAAGTGTGAAAAGCAAAGTCGACGTCAGCGGAATTTGAGCTCAAAACGTAGTAGCAGACGAAATGCACTAAGTATTTCTCGGCGTGCTAAATATTCAGCCAGCTCGATGATAATAACAATAACGATAATAATAATAATAATCATAATAATATAATTATTATTATTAATAATAATAATAATAATAATAATAATAATAATATCAAAACTGTTGTACAACACTTTAACAATTTTTGATATCTTTACTGGAGATACGATAGATTGACCAAAAAAACCGGCTATTGGAACCAAAAATTTCAATTCAAAAGGGCGCTTAAGGCCAGGTTTGGACATACGACAGTTTAACATAATAGAAGCGATATTAATATATATATATATATATATATATATATATATATATATACATTCACATGAAATCCATATGGCGATATATTTCAAATTTCTACAATATATAATGAAATGTAAAATATTTAAAACCTATTCGGGGATTAAATTTATTTCTTGGTTATTTTTAAAACCTTATATCGCGAATGTGTAATATCCATCAAATAGATTCCCTCGTTACATTTATGAATTTTTACTCGCCAGGTTGCAATATTTATGTTATTGACTGAAGTATTACCAATGAAAACAAACCACAGTGTTGCTGTTACTTCATGCCATATAAAAGGCTCTCCTTGCATCTTATTGGCTGTATTTCACGTTTCCCAAATATCACTACTAGTAGCGAAAACATTTATATAAATTCACATGATAGGTAATGTTAGGGACATACTTTTGACTCTTAATAAATTAATAACTAATAATATTTCGTCTGTAATTAATTAATCAGTAAACAAAATTGTTGGAATGATAAGATATGTAAATGACGAATATGTCTAATTTGATTTCGTTCTATTTAAATATTGTTATTTTAAAACTTACAATTCATTCGATTAATTTGTATTCGCGCATTTGAATTTGATCAAAATTGTCAACTTTAATTATTTACGTAATATTACATAATTTTACCCAGTTTGTCAAAGTTTTATACCCAAAATTATTTCTATTGTAATGCTACACAAATACATATTGAAGTCATTTTTGAGCTCCATAATTTCAATCAACTCTACATCGAAAAGAAGTCCTTTTCTTTGCATCGTAGACTTTAGTTAGGTAGGTTTCCATAGTATGGATTTATTTGTGGAAAAATACATGGTATGATAGGAGGCCTTAAGAAGTTTATTACCATTGATTATTATTATTATTATTATTATTATTATTATTATTATTATTATTATTATTATTATTATTATCATTATTATTATTATTATTATCATTATTTTTATTTTTATTATTATTATTATTATTATTATTATTATTATTATTATTATTATTATTATCATTATTATTATTATTATTATCATTATTTTTATTTTTATTATTATTATTATTATTATTATTATTATGATTATTATTATTATTATTATTATTATTATTATTAGTAGTAGTAGTAGTAGTAGTAGTAGTAGCAGCAGCAGCAGCAGTAGTAGTAGTAGTAGTAGTAGTAGTAGTAGTAGTAGTAGTAGTAGTAGTAATAGTAGTAGTAGAATTCTATTAAGATTATCGTTAGTTTGGAGATAATGCTTTGCAGTAGTTCTTCCTGTAATACGTATAAAGTTTAAATGTCTACTTTGTTTTTCATCCCACTGTGATCGATCAATAGTGCACCAATCAAGTTCTAATCCCCTCTCCTCAAAATTTCCATTATTCATTCTCAATTGGAGACTATTATTATTTCTGTGAAGATTGAATGTAGCCACTTTTAAAGAAACATTGCTTATTTTTCGATCAATGTTATTAGGTAACTTCCTTTGCATGAAAAATGTATCATAATATTTGTGCTTACCATCACAATATTTATTACATAGTTAGGTGTAACATGGCAAACATTCTTAAGTAGTTTCATCAATATCTTTCAAATAGACTGTCAGTAAACACACATTATTGCTTTGCTTTTTTGAAAAGGGACAAGTGGTTATTGTGTCATTATTGAACTGAATATTTATCCAGCCCTGAATCCAAGAATTAAATGCTTCCGATGTAACATTATTTTGTTCACTGAGATATGAAATTAGATACATGCAGTTGTTCAAATACCTAAACTTAAATTTAAACAAAGCAATTCCTAATGATACACAACTGCGCCAAATTAAAATGAGTTGGATTTCAAATGATTTTGCAGATTTGATTTTCCTACAGATTTAGCTTGATGGTACCTGTGTTTTCAAAAAGAAGGTTCACATTTGTTTGTTTGACTATGAATGAATATCAGAACTTATATGTATATTTATTTCTGTAATGAAAAGTAATAAAATAAGGCCGCTGTCGGACACTAATGGTCATGTCTTGTTGTTGTTGTTGACACTCCGTCGCTTACGACGTCAAGGGTTCCAGTCGATTCGATCAACGGAACAGTCTGCTAACGTGCAAGTGACTGAGCAATCTACAGACACGTAGTTCTCGGGGATATTCAGTGTGACACACTGTGACAAGGCTAGCCCTTTCAAATACAGGTACAACAGAAACAGGAAAAAAGAGTGAGAGAAAGCTGTGGTGGAAGAGTACAGCAGGGTTTGCCACCATCCCCTGCTGGTGCCTCGTGGAGCTTTAGGTGTGTTTACTCAATAAACACTCACAACGCCCGGTCTGGGAATCGAAACCGTGATCCTATGATCGCGAGTCCGCTGCCCTAACCACTGGGCCATTGCGTCTCCACTATCATGTCTTGTACAGTACTGCTAATACACACGCTTATACATTTGAACTAATACAATAGCCTTGGACGTCGAGCTGCGAAATTAGAAGATCAAAAGTCACGGAAAACAATACTTATGCATGGAAAACTTTAAAAAAAAGCGTCACCTATAATATTAGTATACACAAGGGTTATTAATATAAAATGGTAAGCAGATGTTTTCTCTATTTTTTCTAAATATTTCAAGCTAGAACTTGTTTCTAAATCCTCTGAAGAAGGGATCAGTAATACATAATTTATTGTCCACATTGGATTGAAGCTAAAGGAATGAGAAAAATACAGTTATAACTAACTCTTTATGAATAATGAAAAACCCATCCTTAATCCACACGCTATTATCTTAAAATGTGATTTCACTGCCTAAACTACACCTTAATTAACCGAAAAGAGAGATTTTCAATGATACAGAGTCAATAGACATCTCGCATCATGTTTAAAGTAACCTGCGAAGACACGGACATCTTAAGCGGCGTCTAAATACAATATAAATACAACTTCAATTATAAAACTACTGCCTACGAATAAGCGATAGAAATAGGTTTAACAAAGGCAACTAGCCTTTTTCTTTCTGTCTCATTTGAAGCTAGTAGTAAAAGGTCCTGATATTCTCACCAATCATGTTGTAAAGTGAAACACACACGTAACACGCTTCGAAATATTCAACAATCATCTGCTATATCTCTCTCAAATAACACTGTCGAGCGTGGCACCCTAACTCTCAGGGACTGTAGATCTGTTGAATGTTCTCACTCTCATTGTTTTAATTAACAAATATCAAGATGTTACGCAACAATGTATTATTTTTAATTGCAGCGCATATACAATGGGAATGTATTTCTTTTTACAGATGAAAATATGCACATTTGAGTACTTTCCTCAATAATAGATTCATCATACACATACTCAGACACATGTATACAATATATGTATGTGCGTGTATGTAAAAGAATATGCATATACATATATGAGGAGAGGGAGAAAGAGAGGATTGTGTATGTATGTGCGTGTAAGTGTGTGTGTGTCCGTGCGTGTATTAAGTAACAGCATATCGGGAACAACTTTACTTTAATAAGATACGCATATATGTTATATCTGTTTGTGAATATTTACATATACACCTACACATATATGTGTGTACGTGTGCACGCATGTGTGTGTGTGCGTACGTGTGAGTGTGTGTGTGTGTGTGTGCGTACGTGTGAGTGTGTGTGTGTGTGCGTACGTGTGAGTGTGTCTGTGTGTGTATATATTTATATATATATTTTGAATAACAGAGAAAGGAGAGATGCATTGCACCTGCCACTGTCTTTTCTAACCCGTCAAATCATAACAGCTGTCGAAGGTCAAGTAGTCACTTAGACTGCCATCGCACATATAAACGCCTTATCCTAGTTTCCACAGTTACGACTAGGGTCAGTTTTCATTTGTAAACCTTAGACCTGTGTCTTTCGATTACAAAGGATACATTTCGCGCGTCTGTCAGTTTCCCAATCGAATCGAAAAGTTAAGAGGTTTTGCAAAAGGGCTTGCAAAAGTCATTTACACCATAGGAACAATGTTAGATTTCTGAAGACTACAACGAAAAAAGAAGAAGAAGAAGAAGAAGAAGACGAAGAAGAAGAAGAAGAAGAAGAAGAAGAAGAAGAAGAAGAAGAAGAAGAAGAAGAAGAAGAAGAAGAATAAGAAGAAAAAGAAGAAGAAGAAGAAGAAGAAGAAGAAGAAGAAGAAGAAAAAGAAGAAGAAGAAGAATAAGAAGAAAAAGAAGAAGAAGAAGAAGAAGAAGAAGAAGAAGAAGAAGAAGAAGAAGAAGAAGAAGATTAACAACAACAACAACAGGAAGGAAAAGGACAATTCAAAGAAAATAAAATAATACCTACATATTGTGTGAAATATTTTGTGCTTGGAATATAACTTCTAATTGAAAGCAATATACAGAAACAAGAGGTGAGGACTAATATCAAAGAATAATACAAGAATGGGAATAAATGTAAAGATTATATATTAAATAAAGCTAATTACAGAAATAGTTGTTAGTTTCCGTCTACAGGCATAGAGTAGGACTTCAACAGAGCAGAATTTATATGTGTTGTTATCAGCAATATTGTTCACGTCATCAAAATAATTTCAAAGATAAAGAAAAACTTCATTTTCAATATCTTTGCAATCTCTAAAGGAAAATCGTTCAACTAAAGTATTTTATATGTTTAAACAACCATACATCACAGGCACACAAACATATACACACACATATACAATAAAATACACATAAAACATATAGCGCCAGTCTGATAAATAATTTATTGATTTCTACACTAGAGAGTTAAATGTGATGTGTTAGAAACTGCATTTCTCTCGATACGAATGGTTTGGAAATGTTAATCAAACAAGAAGACAAAACAAGGAATCGCCCCTAATAATTCTACTGACATTTTGAATATACGCCAATTTTCAAAGTAAGATTTATTTCCCAAATAACACACGACTCTCGAAAATATTCTTTACAACAATATTAGTTAAACTATAAAACTTGCTATCTGCAACAATGCTGTCTAACTTTAAACTTTAGAGTGCAACATACCATGACGAAACACTGTGTATTGTTCAATAAAAAATGTGTTGTATATTCTCACTACCCATAACATAGAGATATTGATGCACAAACGCTAACATATATATTCGCATGCATACTTACGTACATACGTACATACATGTATATATATGTATATGTATATATATATATATATACATACCCGTATGTATATAAGCATTTATGTATATATGTATGTGTATATATATACGTGTATACCTATACACACACACACACACACACACACGCACGCACACATACACACATATTGTGTGCATGCATTTATGCCTGTGTGTATCTGCCTGTGTGTATCTGCCTGTATCGAACAATAATTATAAGAATGTATGCAGATGTATGTTAGTAAATTTGTATGTATCTGTAAGTATCTATATATGTATGCTTCAATTTCTCTATATAAATACATACATATATGCTTATGTATTGGTGTCTATATAGGTGCATGTATCTAAATATACTAATTGATAAATAAAATTGCAGACACAATCATATATATGCATACATACACACCATACATAAACAAACCCTCGTACACACAGACACGAACCACTTTCGCAACCAAACACACACACACACGTACACACAAACACACACGCGCAGCACAAATACACGCACATACACACACAGAGGCACAGATATATAAATTTCTATGTTTATATAGCGTACGCCCACAAACTGAATTCATTTAACTGGCAATTCACAGCCGGTTACCTGCCGGTTAAATAACAGAACGTGGAGATCTAGCTTTAAAGCATTAACCGGATGTACAGCAGTAGAATGCTTGGCTGATTGCCTCTTTAAATTGCCTATTACATACAGTCATATACTACTACTACTACTACTACTACTACTACTACTACTACTACTACTACTACTACCAATAATAATAATAATAATAATAATAATAATAATAATAATAATAGTAATACTTTCCTACGAAAACATCTGATTGGTTAGCAAGAGCTATTACTTACCTACTCTCGAAGAATAATGAAACCAAATCTCCCCCAAAACTATCGGCCCATAACATGTCTATCTACCACGTATAAAATTTTAACGTCTATCCTCGAAGAGAAAACATGCAAATGTATGGAACAGAACGATATTTTCCACACTAAACAAAAAGGGAGCCGACGCACTAAACAGAAAGGGAGGCTCATATGAATGCAAAGACCAACTCTTAATCAATTGCATGAGAACTGTCATAATAATTATAATAATCACAGAAATCTCAGTTCTGCATGGTTTGGTTGTAAAAAGCTTTCGATAGCTTACTGCATTCATGGATCTTGAAATCGCTGGACATCTTCAAAATTTCTCCTGTGACTTCAAACTTCGAATCTCCAACGATACCACTCTAATGGAATAGTGACCACAAAAAAAATTTACTATCAACAGCCGCATTTTCCAAAGTGACTTCCTTTCACCTTTAAATCTCTTCTTAGCCCTAATACCTCTTACAAGTGAACTTAAGAGAACAGGTTATGGATATAAAATTGATGACAAGAAAATAAGTAATCTATTTTATGTAGATGATTTAAAACTATATTGCAAAGACGATAAATGAGCTTGAAGGACTACTGCGTACTGTGAAAACATTCAGTGATGACATTGGGATGGAATTTGGAATTCATAAATGTATCAAGGCCACTTTGCACTTTCAGTGAAGTTAGATGTTGACGCAGTCGTAAAATAACTCGAGCAGGAACAAACTTATAAATACCTCGAAGTAAATGAGGGCTTTGGCATTCAGCATGGAAGTATGAAAGAGATTAGGAAGGAGTGTTACAAGAGAGTTCGAGTAGTCCTAAAATCCGAGTTGAATAGACGTAACAAGGTATTAGCTATAAATTCCTTAGCAGATCCGGTCGTTAATTACAATTTCAATGTGTTGAACTGCAATATCAACGAAATAAGTAAGACTGACAGGAAAATCCGTAAGCTGCTCACTTCATATACGATGAGCCACCCAAAGGCAGACGCCGACCGTCTTTGCATACCTAGAGCTCAAGGAGATCGAGGTTTGATCCAATTTAAAATCGCCTAGAAACCCACCTCAATTGGACAGGCAAAATATCATGAACCATCTAACGACTAGATGCTAAAGCTCTTTGAAAGGCATGAAAGACATAAGAAGCTACATTCTGTTATGAAGGAGAGCAAAACACTTTAAAATGAGCTTATGCATAATACCCAGGTTGAACAGCATAGGGAAGTGAAGCAACCTTATTTGCAAAGAAGTGAAATCAATAACAAAGCAAAATGGCTGATAGGTGGGAACAAAAACATCTGCATGGCGAAGATGTGGCCTATATCAAACAAGCTGATGTAAACCTCAATCACACTAATTAGTGTCTACGGATCCCAGAGCTAAGGCAGAGGGTGAAAGCTTTATATTGGCTGCCCAAGATCAGGGCTTATTGACCCAGAACTATCAAGCTATGTGAGGAAAATGGTGTAGACCCAACGAGCAGATACTGCAACGATGAAATAGAAACAGTCCACCACCTAATCTCTGGGTGTAAGATATTAGCACCTGTTGAGTACAAATCAATATATGAGAGAGTTGGCCAATATCTACACTGGATAATGTGTCGGCATTATAAAATCAAAACCACTGACAAATAGTACAATCAACACAAAATGGGTGTTGGAAAACTACGTTGTAGAGTGTGAGCAATGACTGAGTAAACATTATCGAACAAGTGTCTGAAAACTTTTAGGAGTAAAAAGGACAGCAGGTCATAATTATTTCAGTCTTCTTATTAGGGCTATCACGATCTGTTACAGTCTTATGAGAAGGGATTTTTGTTCGGTTACAATTGCTTATAAGCGACCCCTACTAATGAGACAATTTGTTGCAGGATTAACAGTCAACTGTTTGTAGCACACATTTTCAGCTGGGTAGACTGGAGTAACGCGAAATGAATTGTTTTGCTTCAGAAATATACCACGTGGAGTTGGATGCGAAACCGCAACATCTTGCGAACCCGAACATCACAGAAATGCTTCGAATTCCACATATTGATAGTTGAATGTATACAGGGTTTTCTGGGGACGGCTTACGCTTAGCATAGTACTAATACACATTTCGCCGATATAAATACTCTGGAATGCTGCAATAGCCTATCAGTCACGAAGATATTCTTAATATGTCCGACTCCATGTATATATTTTAATGCGTGTATTTCAAGAGCAAGCTAAATCATAGACAAGACGATAGTGTAAAGCCGAAATCTGTGAATTTTGTGATGAATTTGGGGTCCAAATTCTGGTAACAGAATTAGGTTAAAAAGGAAATCTCTCAAATATTTCATCCTTATTAACAATAAAGTGACACGCAATAAAACTGTCGACAAGTTATTCGCAGGAACTCCAATGTTGAGTTCAAAATTAAGTCTGTAACATATAATGATGATTTTCATTGCTTTATTAGCTTTTCGGTGTAAAATCGATATATAAGCGATGCTATTTTGTATTGATTTTATTATCACCTATACGGTAAGTTACCTGAGATATACCAATTTTCTAGCCAAAATGCAATTCTGCTCTCTTTTGCTGAAATCCACAGTAACAGTAGATATGCAGAAACCCAGCAGTGTGTCGAAGACGAGATTTAACCTTATTAAATATTTTCTGTTGTATACTATTATGAAAAAAACATTTTTTTTTGTCTTTTACTCATGTATTTCGAAAAATCAATATTATCTCTCCATGAACGACATTCCTGACCCAATGAATATTCTCGTATTGAGCAGAATATGAAATAAAATATGATAACATTAATATTTTTCGTAAGAATCTGTAAAACGCATAGTATAGAATGAATTGGTTTGGCTATGAATCGTAACAGATCACCTCACAGATAATATATGAACGGCGTTTGGCAAATTATTAGTCGATATGGAACTATTAGTGTGTGCATATTTATGTTTGTAACTATCTGAATACACTCTTCTATCCACATGTCTATCTGATTCTCTCTCCATGTCTATGTATGTGCATGCATATGTATGTATGTATGTGTGTATATATAATAATAATAACAATAATCCTTGGGTGGAATTTATAAACATTTAATGCATAACTAAGCGCGTTTCAAGAAATCACTTCTGATCTAAAGAGACGATTATTATCATTATTATTATTATTATCATCATTATTATAATTATTATTATTATTAATATTATTATTATTATTATTTTATGTTTGACTTTTGTTTTGCATTTGTACAAGTTGGATCCAAGTCTCACCCAGAGACCTCAAGAGACAACAAGTTAGAAGTTCATGTAGGTGTTATGCCTAGGGTACCATATATTTGGATTTGTACAGTTTTGTTCAAGTGAATGTTTAAGACACCATAAGAAAGTTATGTTTGCTTTAAAATTTGAGATCACATAGACAGTATTTTACGTAGGATATGGGCAGTTCCCATGAGCACTATCTTTTGGACTTCAGCCATTTTGGGGTTTCCTGGTATCTGAGCTAGGTAGTAATCAGCCCGTTTCGCTGTCATTCCCAGGGCACCTATGACAATAGGTATTGTTTTCGTCTTCAGATTCCACATTTTGCTAATTTCTATTTCAAGATCTTTATATTTGCTCAGTTTTTGGTAGGTCTTGACAGATACGTTTATATCAATTGGGACAGTCATATCAATGAGGAGGCATGATTTTTGTCTGAAGTCTTTCAGTATGATGTCTGGCCTATTTGCGTCTATCTTTCTGTCAGTTTGAATGGTGAAGTTCCAGAGGAGTGCAATGTGATCATTTTCAAGTACTGGGGGTGGTTTGTGTTCCCACCAGTTTTTATCATGGGGCAAGTCCAGGTTTTTGCATATTACCCAGTGAATATATTGTGCAGCTCTATCATGCCTGTTGAGATACTCTGTAGGCGCAAGCAGACTGCACATGGAGACAACATGATCGATGGTCTCATTTTGTTGTTGGCATATACGACATAATGGGGAGCTGCCGTTCTTTAATATGTTGGCCTGGTAGTTCTTTGTAGGTAGGCATTGATCTTGGGCTGCTATGATAAACCCCTCTGTTTCTGATTTCAAGCCAGAGGCCATTAACCATTGGTGGGTAAGGGCTTTGTCAATATCTGCATTATTCGCTCGCTTTGGGTATTTGCCATTGAGAGGTTTTCCATGCCATTTTTCAGTCATAATAGCTAAGGCAGCAATTTTAGCACGGGTTTTCAAGCGCTTAGCTTTGTCTGTATGTGTTTCTAGTTCGTCTAATTCTTGAATTTGTTGCAATTGGAATTCACTTAGATATTCCTTTGCCTGTTTTGTTACTGAGTAAGATGCTTTCTTGCTTTCATATTTTAAGACAAGTTTTAGCATCCAGTCCTCAGAGTTTTTCATATAGGTGTCTAGGCCAATTGTGGCTACCTTCATTGATAATGCCAGCTGTAGTAGTCCTCGACCTCCCTCTTTTCTTGGCAGATAAAGACGTTCTATATCTGCCTTAGGGTGGTGCATTCTATGCATTGTCAACAGTTTTCGTATTTTTCTGTCAACATTACATATTTCAGTAATTGACCAGTTAACGATGTTGAAACTGTAAGTCACGACTGGTATGGCTAGAGCATTGATCGCTTCGATCCTGTTTCTCGCGTTCAGCTCTGTCTTCAGTATTGCTCTCACCCTGCGATAACATTCTCTTCTGATCCTTTCCCTCATCACTGAGTGCTTGATATTGTCCCCTTCAATTACCCCTAGGTATTTGTAGCTCTCCGCTGGTTCTAACTCTTTTATGACATTTTGCTGGTCAAGGTTCACATTAGATGTATTTGTCATTTTTCCTTTGATAAAGATAGCTTTTGCACATTTATCAAGGCCAAATTGCATCCTGATGTCATCACTGAATTGTTTAACAATCGCTAGTAGGCCTTTGAGTTGTTGGTCATTTTTTGCAAAGAGCTTTAAATCATCCATGTAAATGAGATGATTTATATTTTTATCAAATATTTTATAACCATACTGTGCATCATTGAGCAATTTTGAGAGCGGTATTAGGGCTAGACAGAAGAGGAGTGGTGATAGTGAGTCACCCATCCTACATTATATCGGTACAGCTCGATATAATCCCGAAAAATTGGTTCATCATTCAGCATCATTATACTGTGGCTGGCTTAAATGAATAGGAGCTTCATTTGCATATTCAAAATGTTTCCCATTAACAAATTTAAAAGTTACGCGTGCATGCGCGAGCGCACGCACACATGTCAGTTTGCATTTATGCTTGTGAATATGTAGGACGATTTCACATCGTTCGAAGGTGATGATGCATTTTTTGGATGAAGCAAACTACCTGTAGCTATGAAACTACATATGATAAGCCTGTACTTTTGAATCATTGTTATAATTCACGAGATTTATTACTATGCTAGTCTGATCAATATCATTCAAAAAGCAAGAGACTCTTGGTTGTAGAATATTTCACATGGCAATATGCTAAGCTATTTTAATGAAACCATGCTACGCAATTGTGAGGTCAAAGTTTTCATCATAAAAAACCTACTTTAATATGTATACATTCATGTATACAAGAATATATATATATATATATATATATATATATATATATATATATATATATATATATATATATATATATATATATATATAGTTTTAGGGAAAATAACCAATTTTCAAGAACTCATCGATGAAAATCCACTATCACATATAGAAAAAATAATAATTAAAAGCACAATAAATGAGTATAATATAAAGTAAAGTAAATATCATAAGATAAATATATTATATTTATCTTATGATATTTACTTTACTTTTTATAAATTGATTTTAATTGAGTTTTTTACCTGTAATTTTCGATTTTGTCCCTAATATTATATATATATATATATATATATATATATATATATACACACAGGCGTTGGACAAAATTATGGAAGCACCTTAAAACTTCAAACGAATTTAATTTAATATGGAGTAGTACTGCTTTTGGCAGTTATTACAGCTTGAATTCTACGAGACATGGACTCGTTCAAAGTTTGAATTGTTTCGAATGGAATTTTTTTTGTCCATTCTTCAGCTAAAACAGTCTCCAGTTTCTGTAGTGATGATGGCGGAGGATATCGAATCCTTAATTGTTTTTTCTAAAACGCCCTATAAATGTTGAATAATATTGAGATCTGAGGCCTGTGGTTGCCAGATTAGATGTCCAACTTCGCTAGAATGTTCCTCGTGTCATTCAGTAACAAATTTAGCTGTGTGAATTGGAGCATTATCTTGCTGAAAGATTACCTTTCCCTCTGGAAACAGTTCCGCAGACGTCGGATGAATTTGGTCAGATAAAATGCTTAAATTGTCTTGACTGTTAATTCTGGCATAAAGGGAAACCATTGGACCGGGGGATTTCCATGTTATAGCCCCCCCCCCACACTTTAGATCATCACAGATTCTCTTCCATGTTTAAGAGTTGGAAGAAGGGAGTCTGGGTCAAATGCTTTTTTTGGCTGTCTCCACACGTATACTCGACTGGTGGTCGGAAATAAGGTAAATAATGACTCGTCAGAGAAAATAACCTTCTTCTACTACTCTGGGGACCAATTCTGTAGGTTTTTATTCCCTTCTAAACCCTTTACAACGTTTGTTTTTGAAAATAGTGGTTTTGTGATTGCAGCCCTCCCGTGAGATCCGGCTTTGAGAAGATACTAGTGAACAGTTTCTGTTTGGAAACTGGGTTCTCGAGGTGGTCATTAAGCTTGGCAGTAATTTTGGGTACTGAACTCTTGTGATCCTTTCTAACAATTCGCCTAAGAGTTCAACGGTCCCTATCTGAAAGTTTTGGTTTTCTTCCAGAATTGTGTTTCGATAAGGAGTTTTTTTTTTAATCTCTTTTTCAAAGGCTGTCATTTCTTTCGAGACAGTACTTCTTGATACACAAAATATTTCAGCTGTTTTCGTTACGTTAGCACCTACCATGCGAGCAGCAACAATTTGACCTCTTTGAAAGTCCGATAGATCTGTCATTTTTATGAATTTTCATTACCTTTTTTTGATGATATCTGAAAAGAAACACCAATTTTAGCAAAACTTATTAAGCAACACTAGCAATACGTAAAAAAAAAAAGACATAAAAATGAACGAGCTTTTGACGGTTATATAGATATTTCAAAATTATGATGCTATGATGCTAGGTTTTACCATTATTTTTCCAACACCTGCATATATATATATATATGTGTATATATATATATATATATATATATATATATATATATATATATATATATATATATATATATATATATATATATATATATATATATATATATATATATATATATATATATATATATATATATATATATATATATATATATATATATATATATACATATATATATATACAGAGAGAGAGAGAGAGAGAGAGAGAAAGACAGACAGTGAGATAGAGAGATAGATTATAGATAGATAAATAGATAGACAGACAGATAGACAGATAGATAGATAGATAGATAGATAGATAGATAGATAGATAGATAGATAGATAGAAAAAAACCAACTCAGTATGAGAACAGCTCTCACTCAAAGATCGCCCCGAAATGAAACTCGAGTCCTGAATTGAAAATTTAGCTTCAACAACTATCATTCTCTGAAATATCTGTTGAGAATTCAACTCTCGTTCGTTCGTTCGACATAATTTGACACTCGAATAAACTGGCAACATAAACAAATTGAATTTGGAAGAATTTAAATTCAAATGATCAGCGTACAAAGCATAACAATAACATGAAAATTAGTGTCGTATACTTCTGATGCTAAATCTTAATCCCTTGAAAGTTTACCGCTAACATAAATACCAACAATTGGCCATGCCATATGAAAGCTATTTCAACATATGAAGTCTAACTCACCGATATAAATAGGAAGGCAACATTTAAAACCTATAAAAAGCCCTTACAGAACAAAATGCACGTGGCCATATTCAATTGAATCTGTGATATATATAAAGGCCCGAATAACTACTGTGTAGTCAACGGTCAATTCAACAAATACCTTGTCGCGGCGAAGTGCCTGTGTGCGCCACTGACCCGGATATATATGCTGGAGAGATAGAAATGTTCAGACAGGTCTTACCAGGCCAGACAGGTCGAAAGGTAGGAGACAAACAAAACCTTAACCACAATAAATCGAAGCGTCAGCAGCAGGGTGTGAATTTATTTATCGGCACATCAGATTCCTGACGTTGAACTAGCAGGATGTCATGCAGAGAATCTTGAACACATGACAATGGAAACTGCAGAACCACATGGAGCAGCGCCCTACGACTCCTATGGTATGCGCAACCGAATACCCTAAAAAGTGTCGTCCTATGGGACGACTTACATGAGATGAAATATATATATATATATATGTGTGTGTGTGTGTGTGTGTATGTGTGTGTGTGTGTGTGTGCGTGTGGGTGGGTGTGTGTTACAAATAAAAACAACTGCAACAGACATGGAAAACTAGAAATCAATATTATGCAAAAGAGCAAGCACCAATATATGTATTAATACAAATAATACAAATAGATAAGGTTATAATTTAGTATCTACAATTAGCTGACTAGATTAAACCTCATATAAAATGAAAAGATTATTTTAACCACGTGCATGTCTTTATGATTAAACTAAAATCTATAGTAATAAACTCCAAGAAAGGAAAAAAAGAATGGTGCTAAACATCACCTCCAGTATATCTCAATAACTGCAATACACGCCCCTTTACATAGGGGTTTTACATTAGTGCATCACTCATAGATTCGTTCAACTCTTTAAAGTTCAAACATTCTTAATAGTTCACGTTATTTCAACATCGATATCTTTTATCAGCCAGTCGGAAAATCGTTATACGAATATTAGACTTTGTAAAAATGTCCTTGTAATCACTGAGTGAGAAATGTACATCTTCATACGTACTAAGAGATTCGTCCAACGAAGAACCAGTCGATTTCGATATTGAGACTGTACGATGGTGGAGAAACGTTTACACTCAGCATCATTCCCGTAAAAATGATAAAATTCATTATGATCCGATTATCAAGTCGTCTCATTTAAAATGACGGACGATGTACACGATAAGTTCAAGAAAAGACTTAATAATGCTTTTTTCTATAGTCATAAAACTTGAAATTATAGTGGAGCAAGCTGCTCGATTAGCTCTATTCATTTGCTTCATTGGGACTTATTTCACCATCGCCAAAATGATGAAATGTAAACTCGTCATATATATATATAAACTCCGAATATAAAGACTAACGAAATGCAGCCAAGAATAATATCTGCTGTGCTAACGATCCTGCCCGCTCGAACTTATAATGGCATAATGATATGAAGCTGAAAATAACAGGGGCCACCAAGTGATGCCTAGTATGCAGTGTTCAGGCTACATTTTGAAGAAACTGGGCAACATCAATTAGGTTATGGAGAGGTAGCTGCTTATTCTAAATCATCGCCCTCTGATTCCACTACAGCATTAAGACGTCTGTTGAACTTGGCGCATGCCTCCCTTTCAGTGATCCTGAGAAGATCTTCAAACACTTCCTTCATCTTGGTCATCAGCTCGGCATTGGTGTTGCAGGTTGTGCTCTGGGTACGTTTCCCAACCGCGTCCCTCATATAGTAACCCATGGGACTACAATCTGGGGAATAAGGTCACCAGAAATTAGGGCTTCACAGCAAAGTTTAAAGTCAAACTTTGCCAAGCGGCTTTACTCTGCGTGATTTAGCTTCGCTACAATGGCAACAGTCCTGATATTTATTGATTAGACCTCGTATATATATATGATGTGTGTGTGTGTGTGTGCGTGTGTGTGTCTGTCTGTCTGTATGTATGTATTGTTGTATGAATGTATATATATATATATATATATATATATATATATATATATATATATATATATATAGAGAGAGAGAGAGAGAGAGAGAGAGAGAGAGAGAGAGAGAGAGATAGAAGTATATATATATATATATATATATATATATATATATATATATATATATATATATATAGAGAGAGAGAGAGAGAGAGAGATAGAAATATATATATATATATATATAGAAAACATCTTTAATTAAGGTACTCAGAAACCTGGATGTTTGAACATTTACAGATTTTTATTAATGTCACGTATTAAATATATTAAATGAAGCACTTTTCACCTAGTCGTGTAGGTTTTTCAAATTGTCTTGACAAAATAATTTCTCGCGGGTCTCTTTATATAGTTTTATTGAGTGTGTAGGGGTGGAGAGAGAGATATATAGGATAGTAGAAGAGGGTGAGGAAAAGTGAGAGAGAGAGAGAGAGAGAGAGAGTGTGTGTGTATGTGTGAGTGTGTGTGAGTGTGTGTTTTTTGTGTTGGTGTGTGTGTGTGCGTGTGTGTGTCGATGGGAAAGAGAAAAGAAGAAAATTGGGTTCGCAGCTGGTTAGTTCTTTTCAATAATAATTTTATTTTTAGCCTTTTAAAGGAATGGCAAAAGCAGGTGTGATCGTTTTGAAGTTGCTTTTCGTAGAGAATCTTTGGTGTCATTGTCTAGTAAGAGAGTGTGGGTGCGTTTTTTGTGCGTGTGTGTGTGTGTGTGTATGCGTGTGTGTCTCTCTGTGTGTGAGTGTGCCCGTGTATTTGAAAGTTGTGTGAGTGGGAAGGGGAGGGAAGAAGAAGATTCTGTTTACAGTTTACAGTAATTGTGTCAAGGCCGACAGGAAGCGGTGCAGCTTCCTAGGGCTAAACGGCAGTAGTGTGTTCCCTTATTGGGATTGTCACATTAAATTGACAATATACTACAACTTTATCGCTCTACTACTGCTTAAATCTCTCTGAGCGATTTAGAAATATTATATTTCTAATTTTGCTGATCAGTGAATAAACTTCACTATGATTTATATAAGTTTTCGAAGGCGAAACAGGCTTCCCTATCCAGCTGTCAAGCTACTCCAGGCTCGTCGTGCTGCTTTGAATTGCTTCTGCCTAGTTTAGTGAGTTGTTTCTGTCCTTTTTGTTGCTGTTTGGTGTGATTTTTGTCAAGTTTCAACTGTTGTACCTGTTAAATTGCGCCCTGCGGGGCAAAAATTTCCTTTTTTGCTGCTCTCTTTTAGAGAGATAGCAAACTACCATCGTGTAAAACGAAAACTTTTTCAATATGGATAATGAAATGACCTTTCTACTGTGTGATGAGGACTTTCCTCTTTTACAAGAAGAAATGTGTTTTAATAATACACATGTATTTCAAGTAGACCCAGAAGTAACCAAGGAAGAGAAAAAGGCCAGCAGCTTTTCTTCCGCCGTAGGCGGACAATTTGAAGCAATGGAGGTGATACCCGAACAGTGGTACAAGTACAGAAACCTAATAAGGAAAACAGACGACATAACAAGGTTAATACCGCCAAAGGAAACTATCCAAGAGTTGGCGGTAAGAACTGTTATCTACAAAGTGTACAATTGCAAAGAAAGGCGCATCATGATGATGAAAACGGATGCAATAGAAAAGTGTCTTGCCCCTGTGTGGGAAAAAATAAAATACGTTGGTAGAGGGCCTCGAAATGCTACAGTAGAGGCCCAATTCGAATCCGCAGAAATAGCGAAAGAAGTATCAACACAAACGTTGAAAACTGAAGAGGTAATGCTCTTACCCACATACCTGGGCCGGAGAACTGCGAAAATCACAATAGAAGATATTCCACCCGGGTATGACGTAAACTGGTTGGTAGAAGCGTTAATTTACGACGTGGAGGATCAAGTGGAAGTACTCACAATGAGAAGAAGGAACGTACTCAATTGGAAGGGGCAGGCGCTTGAGCTTATAGTTCTAGCGTCAAACGATACCCTCGAGACCAGACCAGACAGGATATTTATAGGGGAAGGTCTCAGTGCAAGAGTGTCGGTGGAGGGACGGAGGCCCAGATGTTTTAAATGTGGAGAAAAGGGCCACGTGCGCTCCGAATGTGTAAAAATAAAAAAAACCTAACCAAAAAAAAGAAGTCCCCCCCCCCAAAGGGAGAAAGAAATACCGGAGAAAACAGAACTTAAAAAAGATGTCAAACAAGGAAAAACGAAAATGCCGGAAGTCATAATAGAAAAAGGAAAAAGTAAGGAAGAAGCGGAGTTTGAAGTTGCCAAAAACAAAAGGAAAAAACCTATTGGCCCAGACTCCCCTCCCCCTACAAGAAAAAAAGAAAAAACGCAAAACATACAAGAAATAATACCCTCGTTCACTCCCAAATTGAAACCCGCTCCTAAACCCCCGCAAGAAAGAATTGTTTCGTACACCATCAAAAACGAAGTATTACACGAACTAATAACAAAAAAAAAAAACTATACGATAATGGGACCGATTGAAGGTAAACCGCCGCACATACGGTTGGCGAGGATAAGTGCCGAACACTTCGAACAATTTAAACGGAGATATGCTGACGATATTTTTGATGTGAGTCAGCATATAGTGAAAGAAAAAATTATTTTAAAACCAACGGCTACACCAGTCATAGAAGATACCGGAGGAGGGGACGATGCAAGTCGTGAAACCCCTCCTGCAAAGGTAATGTAAACATTTTTTCATGGAAATTAAGATAGGGTGTATAAATGTACGTGGCCTGAGGTCCAAATGGAAGCAGACATGCCTCCTAAACGACCTCAGGTCGCGAAAGATAGATATATGTGTTGTGACTGAGTCCAAGCTGAACGGCCCACAGGCGTTCTCACCTCTTCTTAATGATTACGAGAAAGTTATTTCTCCGAGTCAAGGAAGGAGTGGGGGCGTTGTGGTACTGTTAAAAAAAGCTTGGATGTACAGGTAAGTGCAGTCTTTCTAGACCCAGAAGGTAGGCTGGTCGTTCTGGATGTGACACACGCGAATAAGCAGTCTTTCAGGTTGGTAGCACTATATGCTCCGCAAGAAAATAGACAAACGGTTTTTTTTCGAGATTTGGAAAATTTCCTAGCGACGTCGAAAACTTTAGTTTTAACAGGAGACTTCAACGCTATTCTCAACGCGCAAGTGGATAGTGGTGGCTCAATCAATAGAAGGGAAAGCCCTGGCCTAAAAAGGCTACTAGCAAGCTATAAACTAGTAGACCGCTATAGACTGGATGAACCGTTCGTTCCACAGTGGACGTGGTATAATAACGACGGTTCACAGAGGTCTTACTTAGATAGGGTGATTATAAAAGACAGTGATAGGGATATAGTTAGTTGTCCACAATTTCACTGTACTTCTTACACGGATCACAAATTTGTGACATGTAGGATACAGTTAGCTAAGTGTCATAGACAGGGACCCGGGTACTGGAAGATGAACAAGTCTATTTTGACTAGTAAAGTCTTCCGTGCTCGGGTGAAGGAATTAATGCAGAGAGCATTATGCGGAGCCATCGTTAATAACAGATGGTGGTGCGCCCTCAAAAGAGCCATACGTTTAGAGTCTCTTAGATTTAGTAAAGAGCTAAGTTTAGAGAGAGCAAGAGTAGAAGGGAATCTAACTAAGGAATTAGAGGAGGCCATAGTATCAGGCTCTGCATCCAGAGTGTTGGCGGCGAGGTCGGTATTATTCCGTCACCTCCAAGCCAAACACGAAGGTAGTAGAGTCAGGGCTAAGTTACGCGCGGTAGGCAGAGAAGGTATTAATGTTGCCGGATGGGCCCGTCATGTGGCGAGTCGGAGAGGCAGAAATGCTTCTGTGCAGTCTTTAATTGACGAACAGGGGCGCCGGATCGAAGGACAGGAGGAGATGCAGAAGGCCTTTCATCAGCATTTCGCACGGTTGTTTGGGACAAACGGGACGTTGGACCATGGGGAGCCCTTAAGGGATGTCCTGGCTGACGGACCGCGACTCTCAGCAAGTGAGGTGGGGCGTTGTGAAGGGCCGATCACAGCTGCGGAGGTCAAAGAGGTACTGGCAGAGAGCGCGCGGGACAGGTCGCCGGGACTGGATGGTCTGCCCTACGAGTTTTATAGTACAATGCCGGACTTGTTCGGACACTTGCTGGCTAGCGTGTACACGAACTGGCAACAGAATGGGAGAATTCCCTGCTCTGTGAGTCGGGGAGTGGTAACGCTGGTCAGAAAAGACCCGAGCAAGGGGGACCATATTAGTAATTTCAGGCCCATAACTCTACTGAATGTAGAGTTAAAGATTTTGGCCAAGGTGCTAGCAAAAAGGTTGACGGCTGTCGCGGATAAGCTTGTCGGGAGGGCGCAAACATGTGCCATTCCTGGCAGGTCGATCCAGGACAATCTTCATCTCTTACGCTACACCTTAGACAGGGTGGGGAAAGTTTCCGGTAAAGGTGGGGCATTGGTCCATTTAGACCAAAGTAAGGCCTTCGATAGGGTTGACCATCGGTACCTGGCGGCAGTCCTTGAGGCGGCTGGGCTAGGCCCGGATTTCCGCGGTTGGATCAAGGCCATTTATGGTGGCATCAAATCCACGGTTCAGGTGAACGGTTACCTGTCGGAGCCGTTTGAGATCAGGCGTTCAGTCCGTCAAGGGTGCCCCCTGTCTCCGCTTCTGTATGTTCTGTCTCTTGAGCCATTGCTGCGGAGGTTGGAGAAGTTGGGAAGCACCACTAATGAAATCGGATGTGGTAAAGGTGTTTCGGCGTATGCGGATGACGTCACCATCACCGTATCCAAGATGACTCAGCTACCTCGCGTAGCAGAGGCAATCAGAAGATACGAGACGGTGGCAGGGGCAAAAGTTAACATGGACAAGTCTGTAGGTTTGCGGCTCGGCACCTGGAGCAGCAAGCCGATAACGTCCAGTGTTGTTGGTCACTGGACGGATGGCCCTGTTAAGTTGCTCGGAGTTTGGTTTGGTCCGGACTCCCAGACGGAGAAAAATTGGAGTGAGGTGACGAACAGGGTAGAAGCGCTATCCCGGACTTGGTCTGGAAGGGCGCTGTCCCTGAAAGGAAGGGCGGAGGTGGTGCAGACGTTTATTGCGTCAGTTATCACCTACCGCCTCACCGTCGTCCCCTGCCCTGATTTGTGGCTAAACAAGCTGGTTCGGATTCTCTTCCGCTTTTTGTGGAGGGGAAAGCCGCTTGTGAGGCGCTCCGTGTGCTGTCAGGAACCGTTAAAGGGTGGCCTAGGGATGCCATGGTTGTTGATGTGCAAATATGCACTGAGACTAAGGCATCTCTGGTCTTACCTGGATGGTGGTCAGGTGTGGAATTTGCTCGCCGAGGCATTCTTTCCACGACCAGCCTCTCTAGAGGGATTTAAACCCGGTTTAATTAAAAGACAGAAATCGACTGAATGGCAAAAGGAATGCCGGCAGGCACTTGAGCTAATCCACAAGGCGGGTAAGGCCGGCAGCGGGAATACCACCTCTGCGTTTTATAAAGGGTTGGTAGAGTTTAAAAGTGACGACGTGCTAGGAGAGACACTGTGGCTCGATGAGAACCAGCTATCCAACCTGTTTCGGAACACTTTCAGGGCGGGGTATTTGGATAATTACCAAAGATCCCTGAATTGGCAGTGTTTCAGGAATGCTTTACCTGTCCACGAGAAATTGTCCAGGCACGGGATTTCAGTGACACCCGAATGTCCAAGATGCGGGCAGGAGAAGGAAACCATCCTGCACGCTCTTGTTCAGTGCACCCATCTTTCGCAGATGACAATTTACGTCGAACACGTGCTGTCGCACCTAGGAAGAATACAGCTATCGGCTGAGTCTGTGATTAAGAATGCACCGCCCACCGGACTACCTAAGGAAGGTGAGGCTTGTTTTCTATGTACAGTCGCAGTTATGAAAGAGTGTGCGTGGAGAACTCGAATGCAAGGTATGAAGACAGGAACCTTCATCTCCGGCCCTGGAATGCTATACTATTTCAGGTACCACCTGAAAAGCAAGATAGGGCTGGAGCGAAGACACCTGTCTAGAAGAGTATATGAGGAAAGATGGAAGGAAGTAGGAAGGAAGTTGCGAGTGAGCGGCCCTACTTAAAACTTTCCTGGAAAAAATACAAAGGTGTAGACTGGTGTACCCTGGAATTAGGTGTAAACCATTGAAAATATTCCAAGTTTTGTAGAAAAATGTTTAAATATATATATTTTTAAACGTATTTTTTTTAAAAAAAAAGCTAAAAAGACTCACTAAATGACAATTCTTAAATGTTTGTAGTGTCCTGTATTGTCCCATCTATGTATGATATTTTATTATCGTAATAAAGAGACTTGGCAGGCTACTTCAGGCTGATAACGAGCAAAGACTCAGAAACAATTCCCTGAATGCTGGCTAGGCTGGGTGGAGGAGCTTGTCTCCCCCTCGCAAACTAAAGGACACAGTAATTGTGTCAAGGCCGACAGGAAGCGGTCCAGCTTCCTAGGGCTAAACGGCAGTAGTGTGTTCTCTTATTGGGATTGTCACATTAAGTTGACAATATACTACAACTTTATATATATATATATATATATATATATATATATATATATATATATATATATATATATATATGTATGTGTGTATTATGTTTATATGTATATACACATACACAAATGCATATATGGTACAGATACATATATGTATTAGCATTATGTTAGATGGATTCTAAGAATCGTGTGGCCATCACAGTAATATATTCGTACGAACTCGGTTCTCATCCCGGAAAGTAATGAGGTTTGAAATTAGTATAATGTGAGATGTCCATGTAATTAAAACCTAGAAAATTATATCTGCGTGCTTGTGTGTGTGTGTGTGTGTGTGTGTGCGTGTGCGTGTTTCTATAATGCTTTAAATTTATTATCCTCATCACGTAGCATTTCAATCTTGTGTACAATTTTCGGAAACAGCAAATCCGGCGTAGATGTGCATTGTTTTCTTATCATTAGCAATTGCACTGTAACGATTGAAACGCCATTAATTCAAGGTTCTAAATATCATATATTGAAGTTGCTTCTAAGATAACTACTTTTTCCATTATCACTGGCTGTTTTCTCGACTCTAATGAGATATCACATTAAGCTCATTAAAACTCATCAGTATGTGCCATTAAGCTTTGTATATATTAAATTAAGTATTATTCACATCTTTATAATGAATATTAAGTAAAATATATATTTTAGTATAAATGGTGTGTCTATTTCGGTGTGAGTGTGTGTGAATATGGTCTGCTTCTTTTCATCGGAATGTATAATAGTATATATATATATATATATATATATATATATATATATATATATATATATATATATATATATATATATATATATATATATATATATATATATATATATATATATATATATATATATAAACACACACACACACACACATTGTGCCTTATAAGCAGGACAAATCATAACATACCGAAGGTAGTTTCTTGCAGAAACTACATTATTCAGGAAGTGTTCACGATATTCAATGCTGATCGGTAATATTTGACTTAGAAAATTTATATCTGTGAGAAGAGAGAGTAATATTATCATGATATGAAATTATATTTGAAGCACACCTTGCAAAATGCTTAGCGTGGTTTCTTCCGTCTGTGTTCAAATTACGCTAATGTCGTCTTTCACTTTCATAATTTCAAAGACGATACATTAAGTGCTGAGCTCGATCTAATCGACTATCCCCCTGTTCACAAATTCCAGGCCTTGTAGAATGGATTATTATATGCACGTCATCCAATATACTTAGCAGCAATTCCTTCGTCTTTACATTCTCAATTTAAATTCCGCCGAGGTTGACTTTGCCTTTCATTGTTTCGGGATCGAAAAGTACCACTTTAACACTAAAGTCGATGTAAATCACTTCCTCTTTCCCCATGTTGTCCTTGTGCAAACATTTCAAACCAATATCATTTTAAGAATTTCGCTAACGACGAAAGACATGTTCGATAGGTTTCTCAGTGTATCATAGAATTGCATTATGTTCGCCGACATGAGAATTACTGAATACAGTTATTGTACATTAAACTGAATATTCATTGAAAATCAGCATAATTAAAGAAAATGAATTAAAGAAGTTAATTGCTCAGAAACTTCATCTGCATAAAAATGAACAGTTGAGTAAAAAATGAACGTAGATAATGGATAACTTCAATAACCAACGTTTTAAATAGTAACGTAGCAAGAATTGTATCACGGTACAACCAACAGGATTAACATAATATTACTCACTCAATTAATATTCTCACCTTAGCACAGCGAAGGGACATTTTTAATGCACATCATTAAATATTTAATGAAGTGCATTAAGTATCTCCTTCTACCAATATTCAAATACAAGCCTACATAAAAATAATTTCAGCATGAGACAAAAATCCAGGCTGTGAAAGATTTTAGAACATTTATAAATAGAAGACCGTACAGCTGTTTCCGGTATACTTTATATATCCCTTCATCGGAGACGGTGTGAGAAAATGGTTTAGCAATTGTTATTTTAGAAAAGATATGAAATAAAGAGTGAAGTGGACGAATGAAAATAGACGTAAGATATGCAGGGATATCACATCAGTAGAACCATTATTTAGGCAGTATTTATATGGTATACATATAAGATTCCAATACCTTGTGAATAGGTTACAGTAGTATTTAAAATTGGTCAGTCCAAGTATAGAGTTTGTACACAGTGTTATTGAATCGAGGGTTTTATATAAAGTGACATAAAAGTTGGGAATGTATTTGTAAGGTCAAATCAAAATCAAGGAGGAATAAAGAAAATATAAAAAAGAAAAAGAAGAGAAAAGAAGGAAAAAAGAAAAAAAAAAGAAAAGAAAAGCGTGGAGAGAGATAATAAAGAGATGAAGAGAGGGAAAGTGTACTTGTTAGTGGTCAGTCAAGATAAATTGATAGTAGGAATGGGGATGTGAGAGTGATAGAAAGAGAAAGCCATGTAGAAAGATGATAGGGCGAAGAGTAAAGGACTGTCAAATAGAAGGAATGGGGGGTAGAGAGAGAGAGGTATAATAGTGTAAAGAGCAAAGGAGAGCCAGGTATATAGTGATAGAGAGATAGGGTAGGAGTAGTAAAATGGTGGAATAAAGAATTTGGGACAATAGGTGAGGTTGGTGAGACAGGTCAGTGCTTAGTAGTAGAAGAAAAAATATATGTGTGAAGATGTATACACATGCATATATTAAATATGAATATAGATATTTATACACATCAACGCCTACACATACAACACGTACTCATATGTATATGTACATACGTACACCCATACATACATGTATCTGTAAGTATTATTGCCCCTGCACGCACAGGTATATATACCTGGCATGCATACACACATACCCATACACACACATACACCCACGCACACAAGCGTATATGTATGCACGCATATACACACGAATATAATTAAATGGTTGTGATATTCGAGTATGAAAGAGGAATTAGATCTGGATTAGGAGTTAAAATGTAGATTTATGAGCTTATTGGGTTTACCTAAGGGGTATTGTGGAAATATACCGTATGGTCATTTAGGCATTTGAATTTGTGGTAAAATTTGAATGTGTGAAAAACGGTGGTTTCACGTGCTTAGTGCCTCATTATGTTTATTTATCAGTGTTGGTGAGTTGTGCTTTAATATGTGAAGTGCCTCCTTCAGGCAAAGCTTGCAGGTTGAGCGCTGACCTTGGTAGGGAAACCCTGAATCTAGTATGGACCATCATAGGGTATAGGGTATATTTGTATTTTAAGATGATGTACGTGGATAGCGAGTGTTGTAGATTTACTATGATTATCATATCTAAAAGAATGGAGGTGGGCGGCATATCGTTGCTTAAAATATTTGGCTGATGCTATGTTTATGCCTGTAGAGTTGTGTAATAGGTTAAGGACAATGCAAGTGTAAGTTACATTATATCATGTAAATTACATTATATATTACATTATATTTGTAACGGGCAGATGGTTCCAGGACGGCAGTTACAATTAGGTGAATTTTGGGGAATGTGTTCAGGAATGGAGGAGGTAATAATGTCAGGGGAGAGGTTAGAGAAGGGTGTAGAACATTCTAGATTAAAAGTATTATTAACGTTATCATTTCCATCATTGTTATTATTACTATTGTTGTTGTTATTAATTGTACTATTTGTAAGAGTGGCAGAGATTTTGGTGGTGTTCCGTGCAGTGTCAGTAGGATGGGTTGGGTTGTGGCTGTGGTCTAATGTAATGGTATCTGTGCTGGGGTTGTGTGTATTCTGGGGGTTCGTATGACTAGAGTGTATTCTTGGTTTCATAGAAGTTAATTCGAAATTAAGGGAAGTGACAGTTGATATCTCTAGCAAGATGAATTAGACCGTACATGCTTCGTCGTTGACTTGTATTCATTTTTCATTCGTGGGCTAAGCATTTTTATGTTAGACTATATAAATATCCTTGCACATACAGTTTCATACAAGCAAAGTATAAAGTTTCCATAGAAATTCACAACATACAATAAATGACCAACTCTATGCTGGATTGTTTTACAAGTAAAGAAATAGAATAACATATTTTATGAGAGTTTAAAACGTAGGCGCAAAAGCAGTCATGTTTAAAAGTTATGCCAACAGCTATGTTTCTGTGTTCAATCTGACCCTGCAAGCAGCAAATTTGGCAAATGATTTCTTTTACGTCTTCGGGAAAACAAGCAGAAGCACTTCCCTATAGACTGTGTTTGCAAGGAATTGTAGAAACCTGAAACCTACACGCATAAGCATACATGTGTGTATGTTAGTATGCGTGCGTATATACATAGGTGAGTTCCTCTTATTTAAGTATTGCCAATAAAACTGTGTGCATGCAACTCAGTCAAAGTATCAATGACTTTTCAGATGTAGTGTAAATGCATTGGAATTATTAAGTAAATGCAATGAAATTATTTTGCTGGGCATTTGTGATTTTCTTCTTTTTTTTTTAAAGAAGTACCATTTCAGAATTTTATGAAGCTGGTACATTAAGAAGATACTATGATTTCATCAGGCCAGAAGAGTTAAAGTAATTTTGCTTTTATTAACGGAACATTTTTTTTTTCCGTTTGAAATGTAAATAATCTGTTTCTGCGAGCAACATTTTTGTTATATTTTGAGTTATAAATTCTAGTGTAATCATTGTTTTTATACCTTTCTCTATTTTTTCTCAGAATGATTTCATACATTGCTATAAGACATCAAAGTTTCTGTAAGAAAATAGTCCCACTTTATTTATCGATTACGGAAGGATCAATGACAAAGCTAACCTCAGGTGAAATTTGAAATAACTAGTCTTCATTTAAAATCGTAAGGTATTTTGTCCGATGCTAAATTTATTTAATGAGACTCATCTGTTCCACCGTCTACGATATATTTCTAACTTAAAAACAATACTTTTCTGTATACTTATATTTCTTTTCAGATTCTTTTGAGTGAGATGAATATATGACGTACAACATACCTTTGCTATTTGGAAAAGTTCGACAACGAAAGAAGAACAAAGGAACTGAAGAAAAGGCCATGACATAGTTACAAAACAGAGATGTGTCAGACATGTTAAAGTTAAGGGTTGCTAGAAACGCATATGAGAGAAATACATATAAGATTTTAATGACGGCGCTACTGTTCTCGGGGAACAGTAAGATTTATTCAAAGCTGATGTAGAAGCACATATAAGGGCTACGGTGTCAGTTATACCGACATACACATTTAAATTGTATACACACACACACACACACACACACACACACACACACACACGCACACACACAAACAGTGATATGGATATAAAGTACTATTATGATACGATTCCCAGATACTTTCACCTGTTGATAATGATCGTTATCGATGACGCTGTAGAAATATCACCGACATCGATCACAATAAAATACTTCCATTTGTGTTGTTTCTTCGCTCACGAAAGTGTGCAATAGATATAGCATAGACAGTAATATAACACTATGATATTACATGCTGAAGAGAAGATGGTATTTTCGCTGATTACCGTACCAAACCGATTTATGTGTAAGTTCACATTAGCAATGGGAATCACTTTCGCTGTGTAAAGGTAAAATCTGACAATTTGCAGTTTGTAACTCGTGCGTCGTTGGATCTGTTTGTCAGAATTCTGGAACTTTAGGCACTTTGTTCTACTTCACCATTTGTGTCAGAATTGACCCCGACAACATTTTACATTATCCCTTGCAGTTTATAAATTGATATGTTATTCCATTTATTTTTTAATAATTGATGTACTCGTTTCTTATTTATTTGTTCATGCCAATTCTCTTCGCATCGCATATGCTACAATGTATCATTTTAATATAACAATATAGAAGGCGGTGAGCTGGTAGGTTAGTTAGCACGCCGGGCAAAATTTTACGGGCGTTTCGTCCGTCTTTTTGTTCTCAGTTCAAATTCCACTGACGTCGACTTTCAGAGGTCGATAAGATAAGTACCAATTGAACTAAAGTGTCGAAGTAATCGACTCACTTCCTCCCCCGAAATTCCTGACTATGTGCCAAAATTTTAGACGAATATAAGAATATAGTTAGTGAATGCTTTCTATCCTGATTTTTGCACTTCTCCATTTCATCTGGACATGTATATATAAATATGTCTTATTAATTTTTCGTGCACTGCTGAAATTATTATCCTGAAGGGAAAGGTAATCTTTATTATACCCACCGCTTTGTATAACTCTGTTCGCGGACAAGAAAGTAAATTCAAAAACTACATTATGATTCTGCATATCACATTTAATATGAAACGGCCGAAGGATTTAAACGACACACTTCATTAATTAATATATGGCAAATATGTACATAGAAGACAATGATACACATGTACATAAAAAAAACTGCTATTAGAGCAGATTAGAGATAGTTTTAAGATTCTGTAACGTTCTTTTATTTGTTTTAGTCATTTGACTGTGGCCGTGCTGGAGCACCGCCTTTAGTCGAACAAATCTACCACAGGACTTATACTTTGTAAGCCTAGTACTTATTCTATCGGAATCTTTTGCCGAACCGCTAAGTTACAAGGACGTAAACACAGCAGCATCTGTTATCAAGCGATGTTGGTGGGGACAAACACAGACCCACAAACATACATACATACATACATACATACATATCTATATACATATATACGACAGGCTTCTTTCAGTTTCCGTGTACCACATCCAAACACAAGGCTTCGATCGGCCCCAGGTGCCACGCAGGGGGACTGAACTCGGAACCATGTGTTTGGTAAGCAAGCTAGTTATCACACAGCCACATCTGCACCATTGGCAAATATCTTCTGAACAATAGGATGTTACACCAGAATCTATGTAAATGGATCAGTGTGCATTGTATATTAAGAAAGCTTAAATACATGAATTTCTTTCCCTTCTTCAAGTAGATAGATTACAAACTTCATTCTGTAATTCATATTATTTAAGTGATGTGATATTATTCTTCAGTGGTCTTCGAAACATCTTATACTGGATTCAATTTATTCTGAGACTATTTCAGATTTGGTCTACCGTGAAGGTGTGATATATTTTCTCGTTTAGTAATTAATACTGTACCCTTACAAAAGATTGATACACATACGCACAAGAACACATACATGCATGGATATATATATATATCTATATAGTCATGTAAGTGTGTATATATGTGTGTAGGTATGTATATATACATATATATATATATATATATATATATATATATATATATATATATATATATATATATATATATATATATATATATATATATATACATATATATATATATATATATATATATATATATATATATATATATATATATATATATATATATATGAACATTTATGTATATGTGTGTATATGTTTATATATATATATATATATATATATATATATATATATATATATCAATGTATACACGCATGCATATGTTTGTATCTACGTGTGTGAGAATAATAAGAGGATGGTCACCAATGGTGTGGTCGATATAGATTTTAGGATTGCGTTTAATGACTGGATTAAGACGGATATTCACTATTAGATAATTCATTGCATTCTTCCTCATGTGCATATATATATATATATATATATATATATATATATATATATATATATATATATATATATATATATGTATGTATGTATGTGTGTGTGTGTGTGTGTGTGTGTGTGTGTGTGTGTGTGTGTGTGTGTGTGTGTGTGTATACATACACATGCACTTTATATGCGCTTTAAAGGACTGATGTGATATCAGTTTTAATACGGCTCCATATCTATAGCACATTAAATTTCTACACTGTGATGTTTCATAGGTAACCATCTATAAGATTACGAAGTTTTGGATTAGGCTATAATGTTGGTGGATATATTGCAATAAAATTGAAATATTAACACGAACCACATTATTGATATCCGTAATCCACCATTTGTACGTTGTTTTCAATTATTTTACATTATCGTAAAACCATTTCATAAGCAACATATAATCGTTCATAATGTGATGGTTTTATGAAGATTTTAAATCATTTAAGCTAAAGTGCAAGTGAGGGATTCTGCTTCCCGTCATAGTTTCGCACACACAGACACACATAAACAAGTATATTGATATAAGCTTCTATTAACATGCACCCATAGATAAATTCTATGCATATACATATTAAATATAGATCCATTGATAGTAATTATCATTGTTACATTGAAGAACATTTTTGCCTCACTTTTTTTATCGTTTATTCTTCAACAACCTATAATACATCTTGTGCTCTTGATATCTCCATTGTGAAGTATCAATACAATGTTGGGTGTAATACCATGTTTGTTATATGCCTGCGGATTTATAAATTTGTTTATAATACAATAATTGTATTATTAATCACCAATCTCTAAGCTAATCCTCGAAATGAGATGTATACTTAACTTTTTCGAAACATCTTATGCTAAATATTTATTAAAATGATATCTAGACTAATTATCTCTAAATAGATTAACAATCATGTTAACTCTATCTCAGTCTTGTATCCTTACAAATGCTTCTGTTGTGCATGAACTGAACGACTGCCAACTTTTTTGAAACGCACACAGACACGCACGCACACACACATGTACATATATATTTGTGTGTGTTTGTGTGTGTCTGTGTGTGTGAGTGTGAATTTATGTATATATGCATACTATTTGCAAACATGATTATCATTATTCTTCACTTATGCGATTCATGCTATTTCATTGAATAACTGAGATTTACGTATAGTAAACTTAGACTGTCGCTTTTGCGTTTTCTGTTGCAATGAAAATATTGTCTCTTTTCCAGACGGTGCGGTAAATTCGGTTGCGAACTCCTGCTTAGATTTGTTATTTTTTGCTCATTCTTCAGTCATGTCTAAAAGTTTAGAACTTGTCTCATCCTTCTGTCCTGCTATTCTGGTTTTCGTTAACTCTTTGTGTCTGTATATATCGATAATCCCTTTATTCTCTCATAAATGGCGTTATTTTCTGATGGGACTGATGTATCTATTTGACCGATGTATCTATTCAACATATTCATTGGTAACAATGTCCTGTCATTTAACATTTATCTGCCTCTATGTATGGATTAAAACATGCCAGTGTATGATCCTGATTGGCATTCTGCGTAACATTTATACCCTCATTCATTCGGTCGGTATTTAATAATGGTCACATATCTACCAGATTATAAGAAACCCAAGTCTGTCAGGTTTCTGGAAATAGTAACTTTTGACTGAAACTGCATAACCAAAGAGAATGCTGTTAAATTTAACCATACTCTAAATTTTATATAGTTATTTCATGAAATCTGCTTCAGCACATACTTAAGTTAGCTTCCGTTGTAAAAGCTTTGATCTTGTACTGCAGTCAAGAATATTTCTTTCTCAACTTTGATTTCTGCACTTTTCAGCCAAGCCAGTGTTTTTATTTTCTTTCTGTATTTCCATTCTGTTGGTTTTTTTTTTTTTTTATGGGGAAGTTGAAGGTATTGTCCACGTTTCTTTACATCACTTTAGCATGACATAATGTAGTACTTAATTTTAGCGTAGTTTTTACGTTTCTCTGCACAACTTCTGCTGTTGCTTGTGTTTTCTTTTTACAGTTGCATGTCATTTCATCCTTCGATGCTTTCCGGAAGACGAAAAAAGAACGTTGATTTGTGTTTTGTAGCTATTTATAATTACTTTTATATTATACATCAATAGCTATTTTGTAGTCCTATAATAGATTCCATAAAACATAAGAACCTTATATCCTTGCATTTATATGAATATAATCTTTCATCGTCAGGTTTTCTGTGGTGCACTCTAAATGCCGTTATTATTTAGTTATTGTTTACTAAATAATTGTCATGTTTTGTTTTTTCAGTCTCAATCTTTTGAGTCCATTAACGTCTTCTTCAGAATACTACCCATGTTACGGGGAAAGCTAGCATGTTGATGCTAATTCTTTCTTATTTAGATCTCTTTGCAAGTATTAATCTAATATTCGATAATTTATTTCCTTAACCAATTCTTTTTTCTATTTGCGAATTTTGTACACGCTCAAGTTCACTGATTCCTAAGTGGAGGTAAGTCTCAGTCCTACGTATTCATAATCAGTATAAGTATATGTTTATATGATTTCTCTCATTTTTGTTTCCTTTCTTTTTGCACGATATTGTGTTTTCTAACCCTTTAATGCGGAAATACCTTTAAGCGAGTGCGCAATTTCATTCGAGTAAACCTCTGGAAGACACAAAATCTGGTAACCCCACGGTTTTGTCTTTATATATGCAAGATAACTTTCTGTGAAACAAATAGCGAGCTGTACACATAAAACCATGTAAACGCCCGTCTTTGCGCTATCCATTGTATAGTTACGCGAACTCGTACCTGCTGAGGCCTACTCACGGTTTGAAAGAGTTGGGAATTTTGCTCTCAATACACAGCTCATAACGTTGTTAAATGCATATATATATATATATATATATATATATATATATATATATATATATATATATATATATATATATATATATATATATATATATATATATATATACATATATATATATATATATATATATATATATATACACACACACACACATATATATATATATATATATATATATATATATATATATATATATATATATATATATATATATATATATATATATATATATATATATATATATATATATATATATATATATATATATATATATATATATACATATATATATATATATATATATATACACACACACACACACACATATATATATATATATACATATATCAGGTGACACCACTATGTTTATGGAGCCTTACAATTCTAGGGAATATTACAAAGTCTATTTTAGTATATAGTTCTTATTTGTTCTCAGCTTTCATACATAATTTTACGTTTTGAGATAAGATTTTGTTCGGTAGTAAATGTTCCTACTAGCCGTATGAGCAATGCATCATCTCTTCTTATATCCACGAAACAGATAATTGTTTTTTAGATGCAATATTTTTGTACATAATGTCTTGTTGCCTACAGGGTTGTAAGTTATTTTATTTATAACATTTAAGGTCCGGTGATTATATTTATATTCTTCATGATAATAGTACTTTTGTTCTCAGTTATCCACTCAGATAATGTATATCGCTACGATACTGTGTTAGTAATATCTCTGATTCAGCCTTACATCTTCTTGTTAAAGGTTTTAAAACAGTAGTGTGAGATAACACTATAACCTGAGGCATACCGATTATTTGAACTTTACAAATATTGGTTACTTGCTTTTTATGGCCTCAAAAGTTTTAGGAGTTGTTGTTGTTGTTTTGAATAATTTCGACTTTGGTGATTCATGTTCGATTTCCCATTATCTTGATGGAGATGCATTCCATCTAGTTTTTTTGTTTTGTTTATATATATATATATATTTCTTGATACGCTAAGTCCAATTGTTTGCCTTGTTCAAAAAGATATGGCATTTCATATCGAAAGATTTTAATAATTTGGTGGGTACTATTCTTTTGAGGATATCTTTGATTTCTTATATATACGTACATATAAACACACACACACACACACACACACACACACACACACACACACACACACACACATACAGACACATACACACACACTCATACGTATTTATAAAATTTTAAATAAATATATATACTTCATGTATTTCATATATTAATATATATACATACATACATACATACACACACACAATAAAGCACACACACAAACACAAACACACAAATATATATATATATATATATATATATATATATATATATATATATATATATATATATATATATAACTTTTATAAGTAATATTCTAAAAGAATATATAACTGAACTTATATTGAGTGCTCAATTATTTTGAGCAAATAAATGTGTATATATGTGTTTTTATATTATTAATAAATTCATAAACTTATCAATAATATACTCAGGAAATCAATATTTAATATTTCGAAAGGCATACATCCAATATGACGCGGCAACATAATAAATTTAAAATTTAAAATATAAATATACGAAATATAAATATCAATATGTATAAAAATCTGAATGTAGATAACAAATACGTGTGAATATAAATGCGTGTAAAAATGTATGCGTAATTAAGCATGAATATTGTAAAGTCTAAAATATAAAATATAAAAGAACCTAAAATTTAAAGAGTTATAAACTTATATTTATATGCATACACATATCTTACTGATAAAGCTGCAGATACATCACAAATTCTCAAACTCAGAGTTTCACGTTCCAGTTCGTCGGGCAGTTTGCTTGAGAATCTGACACCATTCTTAACCAAAACTGTCCGAAGAACGGGACAGTTTCTGTGATGTCTTTGCAGCTTTACTACCAAACCAGATTACTCTAACTCCTGTATTCGAGTACTATTTTTATCACCTTGTTTCACATTTATGTGCTTACTCTGGTGTAAATACACATATGTATATACGAATATATATATATATATGTGTGTGTGTGTGTGTGTGTGTGTGTATATATACGGCTACTCCACTAGTTCTAAAATGTTCTTTAGGATAAAATTAGTTTAGCATTTTCTTCCTTGTCTTATTTTCCTTATGTATATGTGTAAATGCACACATACATACATACATTCATACATACATACATACATGCATGCACACATACACACATACATGCATACATACATACATACATATATGCATGCATACATACATTCATACATACATACATGCATGCATACATACATACATATGTATGCTTTCTCCGTTCTTTTTCTAACCTTTTCAAGTTGTGCACGTCTTATTTTATACGGATTTAGAGATAAAATATATTTCATTATTTTGTTGTTTCCATATTCTTTACGTGGTATTTGATATTCTTATGCGTGCAAATTTGATAAGGTTGTCCTTGGTAAGTATAGCTGCTGCTATACGCGTTCTTATGTTTTCGTTAGTTCTGTAATGGCCGAAGGTATTATGGTTGTTGGTATGTTGATGACGATGATGATCAGGATAATAATGTTCAAATGACTGTCGTTGTTTTAATTATTAGAAGTAGAATTATTATTAATATTATTGTAATTCTCCATCTCCCCCTCCTCCTCCTCCTCCACCTCATTATCATATCGTAATCATCAACTTCATATTCTATAGTTTGATCGTTGTAAAGATACCTTGTTTATAATTCTCGCTGTTTTTTTTTTTATGATTCCAACATCGAAGAAATGATGTACCAGTCTAGTTACTGGATTGTGTTATCGACTAATATTTCTACCCCAGCCGAGGAAAAAGACAAAAGAGTACATTTCTCTGGACACCAGCATTAATATGTATACATCTACGGACAATAACAATAAGAAAGGTTGTAAAATATTGAAACATTTGTAGATACTGACTATAGCATGAGTAACACTCTTGCTAAAAATGTCATTAACAGTCAGTATCATAATATAATATGAAATAAATTTCATCGGAAATTAAATCATTCTAGCGTATGGCTGGAAGGAGTGTATCTGCCTGCCTGAATAATTTATCATTGAATGAGGAAGGAGAAAAACAAAATAGCACTGCCTAACAAAAGTATAGAAGAACGTTTAGTATGTCCAAAAAGCGCAGATGTTGGAAGTAGCAGCGATTTTTTCAGAAAGATTGGTCAGTAAATGTGACAACGATAAAGGACTCTGAGGTGTTTATCCACACTTAATTATGGGAGACGAAGCGCATAGAAGAATAATACATGTCCATAAGCGCATATATGTCCATAAGCGCACACCGAATACATGGAACTGAACAATCCAAATCTTCGAATCTGGGTACATTGAAGTGTAACTGAAACAGAGGACGTCACTGATAGACAATGGTGAATGGTAAGAAGATAAGCAACGCGTGTGCGTTCCAGAAGTCGCCGTTTTAGCGAGGCTGAAAAATTAAAGTTTATGCAATGACGAAAATCATCACGTCGTATCTGGTGACGTAGCTGGACTACTCTTCCTATTCTCAGGCGAAGTTGATGGTAAAATGAGTCAGCAGTGTAAAACTGCTGCAACTGATATTGCGGCAGGATGCTAGCACTATGAAGTCACTCAATTGTAACCTGAGAGAATATCAACAATTGCTTACGCTATGCTAGAGCTGAAATGCGAGTTTGTGCAAAAGCAGAAGAAATTGCAATGTAATATTTTAGTAAAAACCGGAGATCTACCTATATTTGAAAATATATATGCTCAAGACTGATAGGACCTTCAAGTATCGACTTATTAAATATGATTATCCGTACATTTAGCTCACCTTTTCAGAATACAACTGAGAAGACGATATGGTAAGGTGAGCTCAGTGCCACCAATCAACTAGGAGTGTACGCGTGTCTAGACGAGTAGCAACTGGGTTTCATTAGATTTTATATATATATATATATGTCTCTTAAAAAGATAGACATATATTTATATATACAAAAACTCACCTGTGAGCTTTTTGCTAAGACTGTTAACAGATACTATATATTTTGTAAAATTTTGTTTTATAAAAGTATATATTTAATATATATATATATATATATATATATATATATATATATATATATATATATACATACACATATACACACACACACTCTTCTCCCTCTCTCTCTCTCTCTCTCTCTCTCTCTCTTTCAAACGCGCGTACAAATACGTTACATGTATACTATTGTTATATATATCTATATGGTTATTGTGCTTATAATTATATAACATACATCGTTGTTGGGAATATATATTTAATATTACTATTGTTATTGATGCTGTTCTTTATGTCGTTATTGCTATTGTTCTGCGGTTGTTTTTGTTTGTTCTTCTTGCCTATATCGCTGATCTGTCATTTTCACAAATAGTGAGTTATAACGAATGATCATGGGTTATTTGGGATTCAATCATGAACTTAGTTTTCGAGTAGTGGCCTGTAGTTAAAGATAGTTCAATTTCCTGCAATCCCTTTGTTCGAATGTCGGTCAGAATTTTCCTTGACAATGATTATATTTTCTTCATAATAGTACCAAGAATGCCCTTACTAATAGCATATATTCATTTCTTTTACACTTCACAACATTGCAATGTTTCAAATTTTTGTATTCCTCAATGCTTTCTTCTGTTTCACAGATTCTGTCGACACTGGTGGTGGGGGTATAACAGTTCAACGCGCATTAAATTTTGTTTTTCGTTAAAGGTATTAATGTCTGTTCTTTGTATATGTATTAGTTTATCATCCAAAATCTTGATATACTGCACATTAATAAGCCTAGTCTTTTAAGACTTTAAAGTGATTCAATATAGCTTCTTAGCTCTGTCAGATGTATGTTACCCTGGTTGATTTCAACGAACAATGCATGCAATATTCACATATGTCCCTTTTTATTCTCTTCGTACAATTTTACCATGCTTCTTTACTATGGTTTTACAGAGAGCGGTTGTTCTTTTATGACGCGGATTAACGCTCCAGTTACAAAGTTTAAATTTCATTCGCTTTTCCACAATACTAATCAGAGGTCTGTGAAGTCGTTCATTCAATGATTTTCACTCTGTTCTGATTCACTTCCATTCATCATCATGAATCGCCTTCGCACTTGATCACAGAGACACGTACACTAACAACGAACTCCACATCGCATCAAAAGAGAATTCGTTACAGAAGGGATAAAATGTATCTTGGAGAATAAATAGTTTGTCTTGAAAAACAGCTTCTATCGACGAAAATCGGAGACTGCGATGGGCACGAGATTGCTACCCACCTCTTTGCTAACCTAGTCATGGGATTTCTAGAAATGAGTCTTTATCGTAAGGTACTAGAAAAATACGGTCACCCATTTTCCTTCTACATAGAAAATAACTTGAAGAGATTCCTGGATGACTGTTTCATTCTTTGGCATGCAAGTATAGAGATACTTAAAGAATTCCAAGCACTTATAAAAGGACTTCACGTAAACATTCAATTCACGTTGGAATATAACCATCAGGAACTTCCCTTCCTCGACATCCTCATTAACAAATCTAACAGCGTAACAGAAACAGATAGTTGCTATAAGCCCACGGACTCCAAGAAATATCTACCGTTCAACTCATGCCACCCCAGATACAGTAGAATGAATATCCTATTCAACTTAGCAAAAAGGATTTGTACTATAATTTCTAATGCAAGCACCAGGGATATACGACTACATGAACTAAAGGATACACTCATTACCCACTATCACTAACTGACACATGCTTTCAACGTGGGAACTACCGAACATCACTAATTGACATATGTTTTCAACATGCCATACAGATCAACATCCACGACCTCTGACATCCCAAATTTAAGAAGGATTTACACCCAAAAGCCCTACCATACATCTCCACACACAACCCTCTTAAGATTGAAGCCTTCGGCACCATCCTTCAATACATTCCCCTGCTTAAAAAGGACCACGGAATGAACTTAATCCTTCAGACAAACATCGTCATAAAATGCAAGAAGCAGCCCAAATCTATGAAAAGTCTCTGAACACAAGCCCGAATAAGCTCTACAAAACACTGAAGCCGTCAGTAAAGAAAATGCGGAAGACCGAAATGTGGGATGTGCGTCAATTTAATTGAGGGGTCAGAGTTCTCCTTCAAATAGGGACAACGTTTCACAGTGAAAAGCCACTTCACATATACTTCAGAGAACCTCATATACACATTAACCTACGTCAAAGGATGGCTCCGCACAGATCCCAGATCAAAATTTAGAAAAACAGAAAAATTGCATTCAGCCAACAGATCACGATTTGCGCCAATAACAAAAATCCCAGCTTATATATATAACAATTAAGATATAAACTCAAATTAGGCAATAGTACTCATACATTTATAAATTCGACTTAAAGGGGCTATGCTAATATTAATACATACATATATATATATATATATATATATATATATATATATATATATATATATATATATATATATATATATACGTAAAAATGAATGTAAATAAAACCCATGTGAGATACGTATGGAAAGAAATTTCAGAAAAAGAGGATTGATAAACAGAAGGCTGAAAAACAATTATTTTCATTCCTCTTTTCTCCCACTTCCTTCCACACGTACCACACATGGGTTTTATTTACATGCATTTTATGTATATTTATGTATATGTTTATATTTTATAAATATTTTGTAAAAGATTCATATCTGTTGATATGTATTAATATTAGTATACGCATTTTAAGTCGAATTTATAAATGCATGAGTATGATTGCTGTCTTACTTTACATCATTCCTGTCTTACATTACATCATCTTAAACATTTGTGTGTTCTGTATTAAATGCCTTGCTCCACCTTAGTCCTCAATTCTAGTTTAGTGAACTACAGTTTAGTCATAGACTGGTCACAAATGTTTTGTTTCGTTACACTGCTTAAGCCGAAAATAGTCTCCGCACTTGCGAAATTCCCCGTTTATATATATTTTTTTACTTGAATCCCATTTCAATTTAGTGTGTTACTGTTGTAGGAAAAATAGCATTCCCCTTCCAACGTGACAAAGTGGTATGTCCAGCTACTATAATAAAATCAGGCTGCCAGCTAGTCTGAAGCAGTAGAGTCATGTACGAGTTCTCAGCTGGAGTCAATGTCAGTTACTTTATATACGAGTACGAGTTACCGTCACGGTTAACATTTGAAGTCATATCTTGCAGAGATCTCAGCGGTAGCACGATAGACGAGTCATATATAGTAAAACGTAGAATACTGCAACAGCATAACAGTGGCGACAGGAATACTACAGTACCAACAATAATATACAAGTGGTCGGGAATCCACATTATATCAGTTACTTTGATAAAAGTACTATACTGTCGAGATACACCACTCAGTTTCATTTTTTGCTGTTGCTTTTTGACGAACGGGTAACGTTTGACAACGTAGGAACTGAAAACAAAGTGGTAATTTTTATTTTTGTCCTCCAACAGCGAGTTAATTTTAAATAGATGAAGAATTTCGTTTGCATGTCATTCGGTACAACCCATGAATGTACACACACACAAATAAACAACAAACAAGTAAACACAAACGCACGCACACATATATACGCACATATGTATGTACATGCCTATGTTTGTATGCATGTATACATTAATCAAGTCGTACCGATGCACAGGCACACAATATTCATTATATATTTAAAGCTGCCACATGGCCAGATGACGAAAAGAAATGCATAGTGATATATTTCAGATATGAGTTGATCCCGTTGTGATGGACTCCATCCGATTATCAAAAAGCTACTAGAAAAAATTGTGATAAGATGACGTTGGTTATATTGTATATTAGTATTGTTGCAACACTCCAAATTGGTATGGATCTCCATGAGAAGATATTGGGCCGAGTGAATCAGGAATAAAGAGTAGAGGATATTTTGATGCAACGGAAGAGGGCATTTTCAATCAGGAAATGATTATTGGGAAAGCAGCGTTCGACTGAATTTGATCGTGAAGTAATATGACGGAGGATGACACAAAATATAGGGCACCCAACATATTTGAATAATTTAGAAAATATCAGCTTAGTGTCATGCGCGGTATGTCTCAAATTACGTGCATAACATGAACTTTATTTGTGGTTCATGCAGTACTTTTAAGACATATGAAAAGTCTCTCATAAGAACAAATCTCGGATTTTTCAGCCAGCAAAAGACGGAGATATATCATTTTTATCTTTAGTATCTAGGAAAATTAAAAATAATGCGTTTCTTTACAATCCTCCACTACCATTAACAGACCAGTGTGTGTAGGTTGTGTAACAGTTGGGCTTATATTTATTTCTTTGCTTCTACACGTGTATCACTGGAGACAATAAAACTAGATAATTGACTCAGCCGTTGAACCATCATGTGTCGAAAGTGAAAGATAAATAGAATATAGAACATTATCACCGTTACGCAGCAAAATTTGAAAACAGTAATTAAATGTCGTCTGGAAGACTTGTTGTTCTTATATATTTTAATGCTTATTCCGTGACCGCTTTCCATTTCATAAAAAAACTTCATCACCTTGTCTGATTTGAGTGTTCAGCCATACATTGGTGCATGTAAATGTAGAACTACATACCTGATGCTGCTTAGAAACATTAAATATATGTTTCCACGTTTCATTTCACTGCCAGGTTTAAATCTAATGAGGAGGCCTTCACAATACTTATGTTTACAGTATCACTAATGTCTGTTTCATATTTCTTCAGAGTGTAATTATCAGTTGGATGATTGCAATAATATGCCTTCGAGAAATGTAGCTAGATACATTAAATGTAGCTAGATCACACGAATAAATTTACAATACAGAGAAATGAGAGCAAAACCGACCGCGGGGCAAATAGCTGATTTGAACCAGAAACCACATGTAGACCATGCATTTAACCTCTCAGTTGTTGGAAGCCTCTGGTGTCACACCGAAAATTGAGTGGTGTTATTTGATTCTCAGGATCAGTGTCTTCCAACTATGATTTATCTGTATAATGTTCTGAAACTTAAACAACGAGACAAGCGACCATATACTCTCTGAATGTAGCCAACTGCGATAACACCGGGGATCTCATTGGTCAATATGCCGCACATGCTGCTTTCCCCAGAAGGAGAATTGTAGAAATAACACATGTTATCAAGAATGCTTAAGTTACCATCTTTTGGAATTTCAGTGCACAGACTGACCCGGAAATTCCAGCTTGCCGACCAAACATCATTGCGAATTAGTTATACTTACAAGAAATCTTCAGGCGATATTTTGGGCTTAATCAATATAGAAACCAAAGAATCAGCAGTAAAGTTAAAGGTAAGTCATAAACATTGTTTGTCCGGGCCACCTACCCTCTTCTATGTTGCTGCTTCATCGATATGGACATATTGAGATATAAGATGGGGCACTAGGCTATAAATTTCTGTGAAGTGATACGTTGATTGGATCGCCCAACAGCTCACGTGTTATTCATTTTATCGACCCCGAAGCGGATGATAGGCAGGCAGAGTCGGACCCGGTGGCATTTAAGCTAAGTACGTAAAGACGGACAAAATATCCCTCAGTATGTTCCCGTTTTCATAACGCTTCCGCCACCACGCCACCGTTACCGATATAGACATATTAAAACACAAGATGAGGAACAGACAGCGCGTTAACGATATGCAAATGTTTACACACGTATTAGTGGACACAAACTCTCACATACGTATATTCATAAACTCTAATGCATTTTTCTACATATATACAACCCATGCTTCTCTCCATTTTCCATATGTAATAGTATCGGAAATTTTATTTGGTAGTTATATAATAAGTATCACATGCATGCATATTATATATGTCTGTGTTTAGGTGTGTGCATATACATTTACATATAATACATACATATAACTACCAAACAAAATATCCGGTATTAATACACTTAGCAGCACACACAGTTGTATATATGTAGCTAAATGCATGACAGTTTTTGAACGTACATGTACGAGAGATTGTGTCCAATATTGCGTGTTTCTTTGCCTACACCTTATATTCTTTAAAAATTATTGAAAATAAATCCAATTTTATTGAATTTCTATTTTTGCTTCTTGCAGAAATGTTTTTGCCGGGCATTTCTGTTCTTCTTCAGTTCCATATAAAATTTGACTCAGAGATATTTGAATCGTTTAATATTAATACAAAAATAGAACATGACATTGCTATGATCGAATTATCATTGTTTTCCTAATATTCTCCCCGTTTCGTGTAGTTTGTTTATTTCCCAATAATCGTATAATTCAATAACACTCTCTACAGTTAACTTCAAACACAATTGTTTACTTAACACTTTACATACATTCTACTTTCTATGTTTCTTAAAAGTTCCTGCAGACCACTGTGCTGCTCTAACTAACCGGATTACCAAAAAATATTTACTACATTCACTGATTTTAGAACAACAAACACACACACACACACACACACACACACGCATACACACACACACACACCCACACACACACACGCACGCACATACACACACACACACACACATATATATAATACAAGAAGATTGAATGGACAGGCTTTAAACTATATCACCACACTTCTTTCTGTGTATTAGCATAAGTTAGTAAAGCAATAGTTGTATACCTGCACACAAAGACGTGCACCCAAAGACGCAACAACTGTCGGGTCATATTTCATATAATAATATGTATATATGAAACACCCAACAATTAATAGTTGACGTTAATGTAAAGAAAGCATTGTAGTGATTTGGATTAAAGACTGTTTATTCCCCCTTTTTGTATTCTAATATGTTGTATGAATTCTTTCTACACTCATTGATGTCTTTCAGTATATCTAGAAAATAAAAGAAGATTTCCTGCTATATGCCAGCATGGGGTAGACGATATTTGTTGAGAAACTCTGGAAAGTACGTTATAACGCTGTTACCCCGAGGAAATTATATACTCTTTTACTCTTTTACTTGTTTCAGTCATTTGACTGCGGCCATGCTGGAGCACCGCCTTTAGTCGAATCAAATCGACCCCAGGACTTATTCTTTGTAAGCCTAGTACTTATTCTATCGGGTCACTTTTTGCCGAACCGCTAAGTTACAGGGACGTGAACACACCAGCATCGGTTGTCAATTGATGCTGGTGGGGGGAGGGGGACAAAAACAGACACACAAACACATACATATATATACATATATACGACGGACTTCTTCCAGTTTCCTTCTACCAAATCCACTCACAAGGCTTTGGTCGGCCCGAGGCTATAGTAGAGGACACTTGCCCAAGGTGCCACGCAGTGGGACTGAACCCGGAACCATGTAGTTGGTAAGCAAGCTACTTACCACACAGCTACTCCTGCGCCTATATATATATATATATATATATATATATATATATATATATATATATATATATATATATATATATATATATATATATATATATATATATATATATATATATATATATATATATATATATATATATATATATATATATATATATATATATATATATATATATATATATATATATATATATATATATATATATATATATATATATATATATATATATATATATATATATATATATATATATATATATATATATATATATATATATATATATATATATATATATATATATATATATATATATATATATATATATATATATATATATATATATATATATATATATATATATATATATATATATATATATATATATATATATATATATATATATATATATATATATATATATATATATATATATATATATATATATATATATATATATATATATATATATATATATATATATATATATTTATGTTCTCCACTCTTACCATGCTTTCTGATCGAATCTTCTGTGTGTTAGACTGTACCTCCTTGCCACAATCTAAACCTTCATCGAGATCAATATTGGGATATAAAGTAGAAACACCCATGTCTCAAAAAGCGGTCAAACTAAAGTATTCCATCTAATTTTCTCTATAGGCTTATGAGGTTGGTGTTACAAAGTAACTCAGTGCAGTTTAGACACACATTTTACAACCACACGAGTGATTGCGTCATTGTCCCCCACCCTCGACGGCAGTTTATTTCACGAACGTCTCCATGACGAAATTCGCGATACAATTACTGAATACATTTAAATCCTTAAGGTCATGTACGAATACTTTGGTTACGGTTCATTGATGACGTCTTGTTTGTCTGGGAATGATCACATTATAGTTTAATCGACTTCTTGCATTTCTGGAACTGTAATGCCAAAACCTATAGCTTAAAGGAAATAAGCTATAGGATTAAAGGAAATATCAAATGACATAAGTAAGATTAGCAAACTTTGAAGTACAATATGTGACGTGATTCATTTAGTGATTAAATAACACAGAAATTGCGCTGGCATTTCAAAAGTGGTATATGACAGTTAGCATTTTCGGGGAAAATATTGTCGTTTTAAACATGTATTTCGTCAGCCTCCTATTGTCGCCGTTAGAGCCGTTAGACGGAATACAAATATAAGATAACTATTAACCTTTGCTTCTGACTCCAAGGAAACTAACATATGACGCCAGGCATATTAACAGTTGTTCGGCAGAATTCGCCAAATATTTTACATCAAATCGCTGCAATTTTGAAAAAGATTTGAAAGTGCATATTCTCAGAAAATATTATGAATCTACTACACTTTCAATACTTAAAATACATGAGAAGAAATCTGTTTGCGAGTTATTAACGTTAAGCCCTGAAAGTATAGATAGAATGAGAGGAAAATGTTATCATATTTACACAAAACTGTGTGATTAGATATTCTTCATTTTCCTTTTCTTTTTTTCTCTTTTTCATTTCTTTCTCTTTTTGCCAATTAGTAAACTTCGTAATTGTAGACTGATGATGTCATTCTATCACGTTGGGAACGCTGGTTGCCCTCGTTCAAAATTTGAATTTGAATTTCTATAATTTTGAATAACAAGGACAGGCTTGCTGTCGAAATATATCATTGGACTAACAAAATATCTATTGCAATCACATCGCGATTTTCATTTCGTCTTCATTCGTGAAGACATACGTCAATCCTTTTAAAAACATTATTATTATTTATTCCCTTGCACAAATTCTAACGCTGGAGATGTACTACGGTGCCAGCTGTTCACTACCAGTTAACTAAGCACCATCCGGACTATTCGAGTGGTTCCAAGCAGTGCAGGTTCTCTACCTTTATTGCAGCCCCTATTTGTTCCATGTAAATATCAAGATTTTTACTTACTTTCCCAGGGATCCGACGATTCTTGGTACTACTACCAACTTTTTCCTCGATCGCAAATAATTACCTTCCGTATCTAACCTGTCATATCTATTGACGTTTCATTCTGCCTTATCGCACACCTTGTTGTCAGCTGGGCATGCTATATCTATGTCCCAGTATAGTTTGCTTTCTTTCTCAATTAACACTATATTATTATTATTATTATTATTGTTCAGTAGTTTTATTTTTATAACGTGCTTTCACCTCACTACCGAGCGCAGCTCTGTGCGTCTTGGGTATGTGCTGTGGTTTGCTGTGGTGCTCTTATGTTTACTGTATTGAAAGTATTTTGCGTAGAATGTGTGCAGTACCCAGTAGTGCAATTTTCTGTATGTTATATATATTTGTAAGTCCTGGTGTTTTTGTTATGTATTTGTCTGGATATTTTTTTTATTATACCTAAGGCACCTACTATGATAGGAATTATTTCTGTTTTTAGACTGCACATTCGAGTTATCTCTATTTCCATGTCTTTGTATTTTGAAAGTTTTTCCATTTCTTTTAGAGAAACGTTGTCATCTGCTGGTATTGATACATCAATTTGAAAGCATTTTTTTTCTTCATGATCTTTGACAACTATAGCTGGTCTATTTGCCTTAATTTCTCTATCTGTGTGTATTGGCATATCCCAGAGTATGGTTGCTTTCTCATTTTCTGTGACCTTTTCTGGCGTGTGTTTATACCATCTTTTTTCTGTTGTTATTCCATAGTGTTGGCATAGCTTCCAGTGTATATAGGTCCCAGCTCTGTCGTGTCTGTGAATATATTCCTTCTTAGCCAGGATTGGGCAGCCATAGATAATATGATTTATTGTTTCTTGTCCATCTCCACATATTCTACAGTTACTTGTTATATTTCTTTTCATTATTTTCATTATTATTATTATTATTATTATTATTATTATTATTATTATTATTATTATTATTATTATTATTAATATTAATATTATTATGAATATTATTGCCTTTGCACAGCTTCTGACGCCGAAGATGTACTACACTGTCCCCTCTTATTTTCGAGCACCTTCCGTAGTATTCGAGTGGTTCCAAGCAGTGCTGTTTTGTGGAAGTGCTGCTCCACCCTTATTGCAGATCTTATTTGTTCCACGTACTTTTTGAGATTATTGACACTGTTCCCAGGGCTCCGACAATTATTGGTACTAGTGCTACCTTTTTTATCGATTACAACTGCTTAACTTCCTAAGCTAACCTGTCTTATCTCTCGACTTTTCTTTTTTCTTTATAGCATACCTTGTTGTCAGCTGGGCATGCTATGTCTATGGTCCAGCAAAATTGTTTTCATTATGAATTAAGACTATGTTCGGCTTCCTATTCTTTATCCCATGCTTTCACTGAATCGTAAAATCCCATAGGATCTTCGCATTTCTATTTTCGACGATGCCTTCAGGTTTATGGTTGTACGAATTTTTTCTCTGTCAAGTCCATACTTGCTGCAAAGTGTCCAATGGACAAGCCTGGATATATTGTCGTGGCGTCTCTTATATTCCTTCTGGGTTAGTGGCGTACATTAGCTGGTAATATGCCATACGGTTTCACCGTTTTGTCCACAGATTCTGCACTTATCACTTTCTGCTGTGTTGTCTATTCTGTATTTTATGTAGTGTGTTCTTAGTGCCTGCTGTTGGGTAGCACAGATTAGATCCTCCTTTTCCGGTTTTAAATGACATTTAGTTATCCACAGCCATATTTTTTTCTCTATTACTACTACTACAACTACTACTACTACTACTACTACTACTACTACTACTACTACTACTACTACTACTACTACTACTACCACTACTACTACTACTACTACTAGTAATTATTATTATTAAAAAAATAGTCCATGCTAAGTATATTAGCAATGATATCTCAAATTTCATGAAACTATCCAGGATTCTTGCAGCGTATATGATGTCATTCGTATGTAGGCCGATACTACTTATCTCAAATTCAGATTTTGGGATGGAATATTAGGTATTTTTTCGAGTGAACCAATTTCTTCAAGAGAAATTATTACCTTTGCGTTTCACAATGTTATCCTGTCCGTGGCTTGTTACTAATATTAATCTCACTTTCTTTGAAACCCAGTGTAATATATTTTATCATTTTAGTCATTTATGCCATAATATCTGATCTTCTTTCCTATATTATATGATCAGTTTTTATACGGAAATCCTATAAACTTTTGTAATTGGCGATCTGTAAGATTCATTTGGCAAATTAATAATCTTTATATCTCAAACTATTCTTTTAGAAGTTCCAACTAACCCTCTGTGAGTGATCTCCTTTTTATAAAGTTGATGCCCTCAGAAGCGGTGATGGACCTTCCGGGCTTCATTTTTCTGTTGTGCAGCGGATGTCTCTTTACTTTGTCCGATTGCGTTTTATCTTAAGTTTCACTGTACACAATGTATTTCTCTTTATCTAATCTTTGCATTGTGGTAAAAGTTTTGCTGCTTCTCTTTACTGACAATATCCTCACCAATGTCGTAATGCGATGCTGTGAAAGTACTGGTGGTAACGAAAGTGTTTACACTTAATCTTCGATAAAACGGTGCAGAAAATGTGGCGAATTTTTCGATCCTCTTCGGACCTGCACGTTGATCAGGATATTTGCGGTATTGGAAGAAAATAAGATATAGGATCTGCTCTTATTATTACTGATTCTGCCGTTATTCGCCCCTATCTATTGCTCATGCTAATCCTTCGAAGCCGAAATTCTTTCGTCATCATATCGCAACCACTCTCCTCCTTGCACTGCCTATCTCATTGCTTTTGTCTTTTCTTGTGTACACTCCAAAAAAACGCAGCAACGCAACGGCCATATTGTTTTGGAGGGTGACTATAATTTGTAAGTTCAAATTATTACCTCCTAGCCACAGTGTAAATGTAAATCACGCAGGTATTACCAGCACATACACATCAATGTAAATAACAATATCAATTATAAAACAGCAAAACTAAATGCTAGGCGCTGTACAATGTACTGATCAACGAATGCTGAACCAGAACATTATAACCCAAAATATAAACAATAGGATGTAAGACACATACAATGGAATGGAAAATTTGAATTACAGACTTCTTAAATATGACAATATAAATAGAGAAGTAAAGAAAGATAGACCACTACACTGCCACTGAATCAAAGAAATTACTTCCCGGCAATAAGACTTCACAATACAATAACAACAATAACAAAAAGGAAACTTGGTTGTCACACACTTGATGAAAACATACATTATCATCTGCAACAACAGGTTAAACGAAATAACGCATGCAACAGACATTGTAATTACAAAGAGAAGTGAGTGCTCCTTCACATTTATTCATGTTGGAAAACCAACAACCGAATAAACCAAATGAAACGCTATCATTAAAAAAAACCACAAAAGGAAATAATAGAAAATAATTCTGAAGACTTAATGAAATCAGTAACGGAACAACATCACTGAAGTAAAAAAAAATATATTACCAGTATGAAGGAACTTTGCAAACAAAAATTCTAGTTACTCGAAAAGAATCCATGTGAATAAAAAACACAAAGCTTCTTTGAGCAAAACTAACATTCCAACAGCAATCCAAAATGGTTTTATCAAAAACTAGATAAAAATGCGATAGAAACCATTGCAGTAACAAAAGCAAGACAACACTTTCTGGGGTGGTGTATAGGCAGAGATGTAATCACCTCAGAAGAGGTTGTTGAAACATAGCACATGAAACATTGCCGAAAGCCATAACAACACAGAAATTATTCTATACGCTTCTTAAAACAAGCGACTGCAATGCATTATTAGAAATTATTAGATTTCTGGATAGAATATTGAACAGGAATACGTAGCGTTTTAGTTGAGGTCCTTCATAAAATACTGATGCCATAGGAGACAACACCTATCTCTCACAAAAGAAAAAAAAAAGCCATAGAAGAATTGCAGAATAGGAAATCGTAGACTCTATATTTTTATAATATATCTTCCAAAGCGTTAATTGAAATTATATCACAGAGGATAAATAAATATAATTTGTTTTCAGAAAAAAATGTTTATCAGGAATGGATGATGAGGGTATAAAAATAAGACCTGTAGGAGTTGGAAAGTAGCAAACTATGGCATGCATTGATATCCAGAATGATTTTTACAGTATTCCATACGATATTAGCAATGCATAATATAGTCACAATAATGAACAAACAAATTTAACATATCACGAGTAAATAGAGAAATAATTTCTGCCTCATCTGAAAACAAGAGGGCATAGAATATATGAACATCTATAGTATTTTCTACTCTAGGCAGAAGGCCCGAAACTTTTGGAGAGGGGCCAGTCGATTAGATCGACCCATGTGCACAAATAGTATTTAATTTATCGACTCCCGAAAGAATGAAAATCAAAGTCGACCCCGGCGGAATTTGAACTCAGAACTTAAAGACAGACGAACTGCCGCTAAGCATTTCGTCCGGCGTGCTAACGTTTCTGCCAGCTCACCGCCTGATATGAACATCTATATTCCAAGAAGAAACTTCTTGGGACATGGCTGCGAATGCTAAGGAAGAAAATTCCTTGTCCTTCGAATGATCTTATGTTGCTCTTTGCCCATGGTAAACATCTAATAATACTGTTGTGCAAGTTTTTACCAGGAAAAAATGTTCATATTCTAATTTGATAAGTTCGTCTACGCGCATATTGAAAGAAGAAAATTAAGACATCTAATATACAGGAGAAAAATAAAGAAATAAGGTAAATACAAAAAATAGATATTTAAGAAACAATGAACTAAATATGTTACAATAGCTACAAATGAAAAAGTATTGGGGAATGATAATTTAATAGCATACGATTAATATTTAACGCAGCTAAAAAAAATGGTAACAATATCCACAATCTAGTTGTTCCTGTAACAATTCCTTGTTATAATCTTTCCCCACTTGACGCCGTTTTATAAAAATAAACACAATACAAAAATAATCTCCGTATTTAATGTACACTACTCAAAATCTGAAATCAATACATAAGATATACCAGAGATACTGTGAGGTAGAGGCCGTAGGCAAGTAGAAAAATATTACATAATATAAGCAGAAGGACTATAAAAGTGTTTTGTAAAAATAATAGAAAAAATGCACAAATATTTCCAAAGTGAGAAAAATACTCAATGTACATGGCATGTATCGTCAAAGTATTCAACAGATAAAACAATTCAGCTGCAAGAAAGTAGAAACCACCACAAACTTGCTGAAACTCAGCTAGAAATTGGACTTCAGAATATGGTGGTAAAGCCAGTGTAAAGGCAATTAAAAGCCATGTTGAGACGGCGTATCAGTTGCATGGCCATTAGCTAAAGGAAGTGAAAGTACACAAGGGATCAATTTGAAATTGCAATACTGACTGATAAAATCTAAGGCAATGTATTTCTGATTGGACAGAAAATCTTTTCAAATTACAAAATGCTAAAAGCAGGTAATAAGCTTGATCATTTCCTATAACTACAGCGTATGCATGGACTGTTGACAGCAGCTAACCATATGATTTTTTCCAACCCTGTTTTAAATGAGAAGAAATCTACAGGTGGAAGAGATTATTGGCTTTCATACTCCGAAATATATCATCTTTATAAAGCACACACTCTTGAGGTAATGGCATAAACCAAAAAGATTCCTACACATGAAAAATGGAGTACACAGTTTCATGTCGACAGGAATAGAGAAGTTAATCCATTCTATCTAACAGTGAATTCCAAGGAAGAATTGGTTTGATTTGTTTATGACGATCTAGCTATAGACCAACAAAATGCTGAAGGAATGACTTCAAGACCTATTCTAGTACAAAACAAGACAAATGTAAACCTCCGGAATATGTGATTACAGAGACCAAGCACAGATTCTGTGGCAAAAGTAATTCAACATGTTCTTTATTCGACAATTTTTTTTTTAAATTTAATTAAGTCGTCTCCTCTTATCACGAAAGTTAGACTGAGTTCCCGTAATGCTGTTTAGAAATGCAACGAAGATTTCTCCGATTTCTTTTTCTGCTCTGTGGCACTGACAAACCAGCCACGCTAAAAGGATTGTAATTTTCTATCAGACCCACTTTTATATCGATAGATAAAACAGGTTTCGATTGTATCTTCTGAATTCGATGTTGCTGCTCCTGAGACATAAGCTAGAAAATATTTACAGAACAAAGAATGTACATCGGCACAACCAGAAAGACTGATCATAAAGAAGAACAGAGTGACATGTATAGGAAGCTTGTTCCAAAATTTGGCACCTAAAACATTGTAAATATTCTACACCGAGTACACCGATTTATGCAAAATATTAAATGATATTTTAAAATTATGCCCATAGGCGCAGGAGTGGCTGTGTGGTAAGTAGCGTGTTTATCAACCACATGGTACAGGGTTCAGTCCCACTGCGTGGCACCTTCGGCAAATGTCTTCTACTATAGCTCGGGCCGCCCAAAGCCTTGTGAGTGGATTTGGTAGACGGAAACTGAAAGCAGACCGTCGTATATATGTATATATATATATATATATATATATATATATATATATATTTGTGTGGGTGTGTGTATGTGTGCGTGCGTGTGTGTCTATGTTTGTCCCCCCAACATCGCTTGACAACCGTTGCTGGTGTGTTTACGTCCCCGTAACTTTGCGGTTCGACAAAAGAACCGATAGAATAAGTACTAGGCTTACACAGAATAAGTCCTGGGGTTGATTTGCTCGAATAAAGGCGGTGCTCCAGCATGGCCGCAGTCAAATGAGAGAAACAAGTAAAAGAGTATTTCTGTCAACAATTTAAACAGATTCTGTATTAAATCTTCGCTGAGAAAAATCAATCAAAATTTCAATAATTCACCCATTTAAATAAACTTAAAATAACATCTATTTTTTCCGAAAATTATGATAGTGGTAAAGTTAACATGTTTCTATTTCTTCCACAGATTCTGTATCTAACTCATTTTATATTATTAAAGTTTATGTCAGAAATGAACAAACAGTTTGAACTAACAATTTACCTTTTACTGTCAGCAACGTTATTCTTATCAAACTAAAGTGATTCTGTCTGCCTGTCTCTCTTTCTCTCTGTCGCCCCCGTCTCTCTCATGGATTTATCGATGTTTCTCTTAACACTGAGTTAGAAGAAACATAATTTTAAGTATCATACATCCTGCAGGCGTTTACATAAATCGGGCGTAATTTTAGAGAAAACAGTGATTCCTTATCTTCATTACGATGTGGTACGTAATTGGAGTTTATCTGCGAGTTATCTCTCCATAGGTATAATGTGTCAAAATTTCCACCTGCTACGAAAAGCAATCTATCATAAGTTTGCATTTCATTGAGTTACATTGTGAAAGTGCTTTATGTCACTGAATATTTCGCCAGTATTACAATTTTACGGGATTTGATGTAATAATATTATCACTGCCAAGTAAAAGCTCAACGTTAAATGTTAGGACTCAGACAACGCTAACACTCAGCAACATCTAGACGATACGTTCGTGGATGTACTGCTTGTAAATTAGTGTGTTATCTCTACCATACTCTCGGATTTCGTTCTAGTTATATTTTTGTACAATGAAGGAAACGTGTAACATAGAAGAGCGTATATATCAATCTGTATTAGAAGTCTTCAAGTTTTCACTGTGCTCCAGCATGACCACAGGCACTTGGCTGAAACCCATAAATAAATAAATAAATAGTCTTCTAACGAATGACTTTCGGGAGGTCATTCTTTTCATCTTTCCGAAATCGATGAAGCAAGTGACACTAATATCAATTTAATGTAATATTACAACATATTTGTCACCTTGTGTCAATGGGAAAAGACGAATATATTCCCAATACTAAAATTCACTACTATATAAACGAAACTATAAAGTGCTGCTTAATAACAAGAATTTATCTATGTATTGATTTGGTATGACAAATGTCTAAATATTTTAATTGCGTTATATTTAGCCAAATGAAATCTCATTCATCGGATTTTCGTTTAATAACTTTGCTTCTTATCATTTACCTCGATTACTATTTGCAATATAAGTCAAGCTAAGACGAATATTTCCTTTGGTTACACTTGCATTCTTTTGACAACAAACTGACACCGAAATTGATCTCTAAGGGCATGCTAATAGTTGAATCAAATTTCTCCATAAAATATGCCTCGGAGTGTGCCTGTATATATATTCACATGCACACACACACACACGCACATATGTATATATATTGATATATATCTTAAGACATTTCTCTCTCTATTTCTCTCTATCTATCGCTTGCTCTCTCTCTCTCTCTCTCTCTCCCTCTCTGTATATATATATGAAAGACAGAAGACGGAATATACGAGAATTTATTCTTGATCACTACAATTGTTTCGACACATCTAGCATCGATTCCTCTTGGGTGGGACACTCAAAAACTGGTTCAGGAGTATCCGGTGATGAAGATGTATCTCTTTTTAAAATAACTGTTCCGCAATGTAACTTTCTGTTTTGTAGAGAGAAAAGCAGCCATACGGAGGAAATACCATCATTTATATAGAAGATCAAAAATAAAATCACAGATGGCAAAAAGAGAAACGAACACGCAATCCAGCGATGAAAGTGTGTTTGTCGGCGTGTGTGTATGTATAAGTACGAATACATGCATACATACCTGCTGAACTCTACAGAGTTTTTCTCTCTCCGTTTATTATTATAATTTTTTTTTTTTGGATTTCTCTCCATAGTTTACTCTTAAACCTTTCTTTGGAAGAGCGTAGGCTCGAAACGTAAAAGACTTCCATTTTTCCCGGGCGTTACACTAATACACCTGATTGTTTTTCCTACACCTCCCTTCGTCTTTTGTTTTATGTAAACGTGAACTATATATATATATATATATATATATACATATATATATATGCCCTGTTTATAATTATAACATGACACACACGCACGCACGCACGCGCGCACACACACATACATATATAAAGCGCAGGAATGGCTGTGTGGTAAGTAGCTTGCTTACCAACCACATGGTTCCGGGTTCAGTTTCACTGCGTGGCACCTTAGGCAAGTTTATTCTACTATAGCCTCGGGCCGATCAAAACCTTGTGAGTGGATTTGGTAGACGGAAACTGAAAGAAGCACGTCGTATATATGTATATATATATGTGTGTGTGTATATATGTTTGTGTGTCTGCCAACCCCACCCCCCAACATCACTTGACAACAGATGGTGGTGTGTTTACGTTCCCGTAACTTAGCGGTACGGCAAAATAGACCGATATAATAAGTGCTAGGCTTATAAAGAATAAGTTCTGGGGTCGATTTGCTCGACTAAAGGTTGTGCTCTAGCATGACCGCAGTCAAATGACTGAAATAAGTAAAAGAAAGAAAGAAATAGAGAATAAAAATATAAAATGAAGTATAAGGAAAGGAAAATTGTAAGTGTAGACGAACTGTAATTCATAATCCAAGTTGGTACAGAACCAATATACATTTTACAAATTGTTTCGGAGTCTAATTAATTCCAAAGGCAAAACGAAAACTCTCCGTGAAATAAAAATTAGATTCCTTATCAGGAACTATATACTGCTATGAATAATTCCAACCAAGAAAAATATAGAAAGACCTTTCATAGAGCGGACGGGAACGAACAAAATATGTTCATGAATAGTTTTTCGTTTTTGTCTTTGGAATTAATTAGACTCCGAAAAAATATCTAGAATGTATATTGGTTCAGTAGCAACTTGGATTATGAATTAAAGTCCATCTACACTTATAATTTTCCATTTCGTTATACTTCATTTACTGTCTTTGCAAATACCGAATATATATTTCTATATATATTCTTTACTTGGATTGCATCGGTGGACCTGAAGGTTTGACATCACCTTCAAGGATTTCGGTCCTCCCCTCTTTTATATATATTATTTTACTTGATCATATGTATAAATATTTATATGCGAAAATGTGTTTATGTGTGCGCATGCAGATGCAGATATTCATCAAATTCGGCTTGCATAATTTCAGCACAAATATTTGACAACATTAATTGATAGATATTGTCAAATCGCATACGACTTCAAAAGCAGACTACCGGTTCTCTAGTATTTTAGAAACATTTTCTGAAGCTGTATAGATATATTTCTCACTTAAGAATTTGGAATATATTCATAGATATTGTGCTAGTCCTACAAGAGCCTAATCCCGCCTGGAGTAAATGAACAGCACAAGGTAGGCGATTGGTGACAAATTTTCCCAATCGAACAAAATGTTTTAAAATGTTATTTCATCACTGCGAATGTGCATAAAATACGTTGAAATACTTTAAGCGATTAGGGTGAAAATCGGAAGAAATTGGATTGTAGTTTTTAACAATACTCAAGGGACGACGTGCTTTCTCCCTCACCGAATCCCTGAAATATACGTACATATCTCAATAGTATTAATATTCATACAAACATGACAGTAATAAATTTATGTGCAGTTTCGTTAGCTTCATGTGCTGCGCACAATATATTCGGTGGATTTATCAAACCATTTTAGGAAATGTTGACTTATAGCCATTCCCAGAGAATTAAATATGTATTGTAATAAGAATTGACGCATGTATAGAACGACTGCCATTTTCTACGTGAAGTTCCATGCACATAGCTATTATGAAAGAAAGCAGTCATATACATACATGCATGCACAAATATATATACATACAGACGTATACGTATATAAATATATAATATATATATACATGCATATATATATACATATATTTGTATACATATGTACGTATATATATATATATATATATATATATATATATATATATATATATATATATATATATATATATATATATATATATATATATATATATATATATATATATATATATATATATGTCTGTGTAATTGAGAGACAGATAGCATAAGAAAAGGGAGGGGGTAAGGAGATAGAAATCTAATATATCTTACAATAAAACGGAAACTATGGTCCTGACGCTACCAGAGAGGGGTCCAATCAAGATGTTATAACATGGAACTTTAATTGAATTATGAAGCGATTTCAAGCGTCAATCTTTCAAAATTTCTGCAGTAGTCAGTTACAAAAATTATGTGTTATTTACCAAAATTTGCGAATCTCGGAACTGCAGCAACGCTCTTTCTCTTTTTTTTTTTTAATGTATTTTATGTGATTTGTACATATTACGATGTGATATGTGAATTATCAAGTAAAACCGATTCCAACTGAGATAATGCACCATATCCAAGTGAAATTATCCTTCCATTTTATGAGAATATTATTTTAGAGGAATGAAATGTGTATATGCGTATGTATACGTGCGTAAACATATGTATATATAATGCAAAGCGCAGATACGAATAAACGTTTATATACGCACAAATTAGAAAATTGGATCGAAGGATATATATTCTAATTTAGATCAAAATGTCTATGTATGCTGTACTTATACACATTTATGTATATATATTTGTATGTATGTTTTTTATATACACACACACACATATATATGTATATATATATGTGTGTGTGTATGTATGTAAATCTGTCTCTATGTAGGTATGAATGTATACATATACATACACACACTGAAACATGTGGAAACTCCTGATATGCGCATATTTATACTGTAATATTGTGTCATTCACCCACACTCTTGTATATATGTGTGTGTGTAAGTGTATGTAATATATGGATATATATAATTAATATAAATGAATATATATATTTATATATTTGTATGTATATATAAATATGGATATCTATATGTATATGTGTGTATGTGTGTGCGTGTGTTTGTGGATGTGTTATTAATATAATATATACTTCAAAAACATTTTACGGATGTTCAATCTTCAATGCTTATCTGGAAACGTTTTTGGCAAATGGGCGATATATCTGTAGCAATCTGATTGATATGTGCGGAAATCGTGGCTAATGTACATGGTAGAAATCTCAGCTTTCTCAATAGATATTATATGGTAATGCATTGCACGAAAAATACATCGCCACTAACACACTTATATAACTATTCACATGTTCACACAAGTTAACAAACACACATACACGCTCCGAAACACGACTACTCACGTATATATATATCATATATAAGAGTATGCATGAACGAAAGCCATCATGTTAATATCTCATTAAACATTCAAATAGTCTTATTTTACATTAGCAAGTTCGCGTACACACATATGTTCATGGTTGCATGTATACAAGTCTAGATACTCATACAATATGGGGGAAAACATTCCTTTACATAAAGTTCATACGGATGCGTATTTATACTGATAGCACATAGATTCATGTTCATATATGTATGTGTGTGTATGTGTGTGGGTGTGTGCGTGTGTGTGTGAGTGTGTGGGAAACATATATGCACACACACATATATGAATATATGTAAACATATATACAAGCACATATATATATGTATGTGTTTATGTGTGTGCGTGTGTGTGTCTGTGTGTGTGCACAAACTCTCATGCCATTTTTTCTGCATTATACATGAGAAGGTAAGGAATAATCATATACAGGGTACAAAAAGTGACGAGTATTGAAGTATCTAGATATGCATTTATGTATAAAACGTGATAAAACGTGATAAAACGTGAAATGTTGTGAATAATATTTCACAAATATTTAATGTGATGTAGCTAGATTTTAGTTAACGCTACGTACTTTCACCTGTGCAAAATATTCTGTGAATATATATTTTATTTCTGATTGCAATGAATTGAGGCAGTTATACAATGGCTTACGTTGGGGGTGGGTACTGTTTAAGTCTTGGGAATTAAAGATTATTTCACTATTGGATTATGCTGCTTAACTATGGGCAAGGTATGTCATTAGCTTATAGACTGCAGCCACCATGTAACAAATACTACTTTTCAAATGAACTTAGAAATGAAATATAATGAAGACAATGAAAATGAGCTTGTAAATTGGTATTTAAAAGGAAAATTCTGTGGCAAATATTGCAAAGAACCAGATTTTCCCAAACTCACAGGTTTCTGGACTTGTTTCTATGGTAAAGCGAAATACAATTAATACAGATTGTGTATATCCACTTCCTTATGGTGTCATGCTTGAAATAATGCTGTTTTGTATCCATGTGTATAAGTACGCAAATAGACACAGCAATATTTTCATACAGATATCATTAAACTAATGCTTACATGTGTGCTTACTTGCCGAGATAGAGTAAGAAAAATATACGCAATAATTCAATATTTTTAATAAAATGTTTCAAGCAAAGTTTCTCACAAATTTGAAAATCTTTAAAGGAATACAATTGGAAAATGGCTAACGCTTGGTTGGTATCGTTAAAGAGTGACTAAATTGATTTTAGCCGTCATTAACAATATCAGGAGTAACAGAATAATATCACTTTATTGTGGTAGATACACAATGCTCTGGTGGCGAAAACACTTTCTCAACAAGATGAGGAAGAAACGTATTTGCAAAGATTCTTCATGTCGAAGTCACCTGAGTTTTACACGGGAGGACTAAAAAACTTCCTGATGAATGACAGAGTTCATTCAAAATAATGGCCACTGTGTTGATAACTGAAAATAATTCTTTATAAAGTTTATTCATGAGTAATGTAGTTTAACAAAATCGAAATTATTTATGACTCCACACACTATATGTGTATGTGAGTGTGAGTGTGTGTGTGTGTATAAATAGATATCAACATTTGTGAAGAGCGATGGAAAAACAAAGGGAAACATTTGAAAGAAAAATAAACCATTTGTTACATTTCACGGAATTTGTCATCGTCTTGTTTGTTGTTAACACAACATCTCGACTGATACACCCTTCAGCCTTCATCTGGTGTCTTGAGAAAATTTCGAACCTGCGTTCTCTATCCTAGGTTTTTTTCGATATTGTTATTATTATTATTATTATTATTATTATATTGGTCACTGTCTAGAATCGAATTCGGATTTAGCAGCCCGAGCTCTTTACCACTATGCCATATGCCCGTGGGCAATTATGGAATGAATTTTAGGGCTTATAAATCTACTATTTTCCTATCCTTCATTACTACCGGTTCCTATATGCTACTCATATTGGCACTCGGTTTGCTTAGGAGATTGTTGTGTCCTAGCATATGTGCAACTTCTTTTAGTTTTCGTATTTTCCAGTGGCGTTCTCAGTCTATTATTTTAACTTCATTCCATAGGAGGGAAGTGGTCTCCATTTCTCCATATATGATCAGCTATACCCGATTTATAAATATCTCCTCGTATCAGAGCTTTGCGATGTTCGTCTACTCTTATTTGAGGGGCGGCATGTTCCACCTTTGTATATCCTACCACAGCTGCATAGGATGGAGTATACGCAGTCTTTAGTCATATTCTCTTCTATTGGTGGTTTTATTCGAAGGAGATATTTGCGAAGTGTTGTAGTACTCTTGAATACTGTCCTGATGTCATATGGGCTGCATATCTTTTGCATGTTTTCGGAGTTGCCTTTCACATAGGGTAGTTAGACTGTGGACAGTTTGTTGGTTTCATCTTCTCTTTTCTTCATCATCAGAGTGGATAGTATGTTTTGGCGGTAGTTGTTGCTTAATGGATTATTACTGAGCTTGATCATTTCTTCGTGGTGTGTATCACAATCTTTACTTATATTCATTGGTCGACGTTTTAGATACTGAGCAATCCCTCTCTTTACACTGAATTGAGAGTTGGGGTATCGTCCAGTGAAGGTTGGCTTGCGGTATACGGATGTCCTGAATCCATACTTGGTGCGTGTTATTAATACGTCCCGGAATGCCAGCTGATACTCTTTTTCCTTTTCGGTTGTGAAATTTATGGATGCCTTTATTGAGTTCACATGATCTATCGCAGTCATAGCTTGGTTTAAATGGTGTTGATACTAAAGCCAAATTCTCCAAGTATTCCAAGTATATATTGGCTATTATCGGTGATAATGGCGAACCCATAGCTAAACCCTCCTCTTAGTCGATATATATCAGTATCCATACTGAATTAGGTAGTTTCTACACAGAAGGTCAACATTTTCATCAGGTTTCTTATTGGTATACTAGTGCGTTCTTTTAGATGGGTGTCTGTCACTAGTTTTTCTTGAATCACCGATAGCGCTTCACCAGTTGGGACGTTGGTGAAGAGACATTTCACATCTAGACTAACCATCTGGTTGGAATCAATGAGGGTATCCTCGATCAATTCTTCGAAGTGGTGGAATTCTTCACTTGCGATGTTGATTCTCTTGCTAATAGACTGATTATATCCCCAAGGAAGCGGCTCAGTAGATGACATGCCGAACCTCTAGAGCTCACTATAGATCTTAATGGAATACCTCGTGAATCTTAGGGAGAGCGTACATGTGTTGAGTCAGTTGTCTGTACTTTATTGGTGTAAAGTGATCCTTGTTCTTGATCAAAATCTGTGACAACTTCTTCTCTGTTTTAAGAGTTGGGTCTTTCTTTACTTTGTTGCTACCATAACTTACAAGTCTTGCCTATTTTTCCGAGTAGTCAGACTTGCTCATCACCACTGTAGCGTTTCCCTTCTCCACAGGAAGTATTATGATGGAGTTGTCACTCTGTAGTCTTTTCAAACCGAACTTTTCTTCCTTGGTGATGTTTGGTTTGAGAAGTTTCGTTTTTCTAGTACCTGTCTCACTTTCCACCTTAGTTCATCTCCCTGAGCTTTTGGTATCTTTATGACTATCTCTTCAATAGGCTGTACTATGTCCAAGTATGGAATGCGCTTGATGCCTGTCGCAAAGTTGAGACCTTTGTTTAGTACTGATTCTTATAACATTTTAAATAAATGATGCACTTACAAAAAAAGTTAAAACATATTAAAAGATCACATTTGGATAAAATCGTTTCCGGCAGTTCAGCTATCTACATAATGCTGTAGTTTTGTAGATATCCAAATTCTATTATTAATGCCTTAGTAATTTCTTGGAATCAAAATCTATGCCAGACCTAGCGGAGATTATTAGAACATCCCTAGTGTTGATACAAAAGGATTCCCCGTATAAGCATACGTGTGAGATAATTTTAACAGACGTTTAACGAAGGTACATTATAGGTGCTGAGCTAACTGCAATTACTCCTAAAATTTGGGCTTCTTGTGTTTGTTATTTGTCCATTGTAGTAGTTTTCTAATATTTCATATATATGTATATATACATATAAATCAAGGAAGCACTCAGTATAAAGTAATAACGTTAAATTTCCAACAAATAGATACCGGTAAATGTATGTAGAATACGAATCTCAGGTCAATTCTCATGTATGACAGGTAATCCCATCAATGCTTATGCAGAACATAAGAAATTCAGAGTATTAGCAACAGTAAATGTGTACGAAGAAAATCATATCTTCATTTTAGATCACACCTTAAAAATCCAACAATTGTTTCAGTTGGAATAACATATACATACATATTGTTATTTAAAGTTGGTGCTTCATAGCGCCCTTGTTATATATAATTCTTGTATATATCTATTAATTTTGCCTATACAGTTTTAAGTTTACGGCCACAAACATTATTATCTCACATGAATATTACTTTTCTTTATATATTTATGAATTTTATTCATTTTGTTTTCTCAATGCGGGTTGGACACTGAAACGAACACATGCAATGCTTGAAGTGATGTATAGGTTTGTTGTTAATAGACGTGGCTGCAGAGAATCAAGTGCTGTTGGCACTAAATTAGAAATCATGATACCAGGTTAACATGCATTTTTTCTTGCAATTTTCCAGAGTTATAACTCAATCATTATTCACTTATATCTTTTCCAACCTTGCCTGTGAAAATTTAATCTTAATCTTTGTGGCTTTGAAGCATTTTTGAATCGTCGCTTTAGCGAAGTTGGTGCATCATAATGCCCATTTTATATATAATTCTATTAATATATATATTAATTATACCTATACGGTTTTAACCTTCCTGCCACTAACATTATTATCTCTCGTGTGTATTAATGATCATATATATATATATATATATATATATATATATATATATATATATATATATATATGTGTGTGTGTGTGTGTGTGTGTGTGTGTGTGTGTGTATGTGTGTGTGTGTGTGTGTGTGTGTGTATATCATGGAAGTCTGTCGGAGTTCGACAATGACGTTCGTGACGCCGGAGGTGGGCGCAGAGCCCAAAGGCGGACGCGCAGACGCGGCCATATGTTCGGCACATAACAGCAGAAGTAGGGTTGGGGATCCTCTCTTTTGGGGCTTGTCGCTTCTTGTCCAGGCTCTCAAGGCACTGTACCTCGAACAACCTAACACCCTTTTGGACAGCTGGACGCCAGCCGCCGCAATCAGAGGCAACCGATTCCCAGCCACGGGCTGAAATGCCGCGGGCCTCAAGGGAAGATTTCAGGCTGTCCTTGCATCGTATCAGTGGCTTTCCACAGTAATTTGCTCCAGAAGCCAGGTCGGAGAGGAAGATCATCTTTGGTAGACGCGCGTCGTCCATTTGGATTATATTTCCGACCCACCGAAGCCGGGCCTTCATGATGAGGACTTCGATCCCAGGCATTGCGGCTCTGCGAAGCACCTCAGTCTTGGAGACTCTGTCCTCCCGGAAAATTCCCATGATTCGTCGCAAGCAGCGGAGGTGGAACCGGTCAAGTACTCGAATTTGCCTCCTATACAGCGTCCACGTCCCACAACCGTACACCAGAGAGGGGTAATGATGACTTCCCTATAGACTGCCAGGTTGGTGGAAAGTATGACGCCTCGTTCGGCCCACAGACGTGTTCAAAGTCTGCCAAACGAAGCTCCTGCTTTTGCAAGCCTCATGAAGACATCTTCGTTCATGCTGCAGTTTGAGGACAGGCAGCTTCCCAGGTATGTAAAGCTCTTCACGTTGTTCAGAGTTCTGCCCTCAATCTCAATATCTAAGGTAGGCCTAGCCACATTCTAACGAACACATTACAAATTTGTTCAAAGATTTGGACTCGTAACAATGACACCTAATATATTAAAAGTGGCTACGAATGTCGCGGATACATGCCGAATTGTAAGCACCAAATTTTATATTTACCTGGTAAATTTCAGTTATCAATCGCTAATAAACCAACTTCGCCTTGTTTCATATATTCGTTTTCTACGTTATGCTGTAAAGATATGGAATTAGTATGGTATATTTTTGATAAACTAAATTAGTTATTCAATGACGTCGCTCTTCGTTGCATGAATGAAAGAATGTCTGAAGTAAAATTGTGTTTGGTGTTTCTCTTTGTTACCGTTTTTCAACAGCTAAAAGATGTTCAGGTTAACAGATGTTCAGTTAGAATTTCAACAATTTGTAGTAGCTTTATAATGTTGTGTTGACATAAATGTTGGTACATTTTATTATAAATTTTAATATTATTATTTATGAATATGACTGTGTGTAAGAATATATGTGTGTATATATATATATACAAGCACATACACACGCACACAGACATGTATATACATACTATTATTACCATTAATATTATGTACGAAAATTTTTGTCGACACATTATCATATACATTATGTATGTATATGTTAATGCGATTGAAACAATTGTTAGATTTTTAAGGTGTGATCTAAAATAAAGATTTTATTTTATTCGTACATGTTATTGATTGTTATATATATATATATATATATATATATATATACAAACACACATATGTGAACGTTTCTCTGCGTGCGCGTGTAAATATGTGCGCGTGTGCACATACATACGTACATAGAGAAAGAAAGAAAGAGAGAGAAAGAGAGAGAGAGAGAGAGAGAGGGAGGGAGAGAGAGAGAGAGAGAGAGAGAGAGAGAGAGAGAGAGAGAGAGAGAGAGAGAGAGAGAGAGAGAGATGGGAGAACAGATATGAAAACACTACAAACCATCCGGCAGAGAAATCGAATTAATGAAATGAAAGCTGTAACTGAATTTTAATACCGAGAGAAATTTGCACATGATTTTTAGCATGGTGTTGGTGTTTCCGTTTCAAAGTTTGCATAACAAAAAAACAAAAAATCAGCATATCTACGATAAAAGGACGCATTTCTTAACAGTTGCCATCTACATAATATTTGTTGATTTTCAGTCCTTAAGATATTCATTTATATACACCACGTACACCAACATTGATATTGTTTCGGTGTAATCCAGACATAACACTCATTCTTAATATTTTTTCTCACACTGCAGTCTTCTTAAAATCTTTTCTTCACTCACTTTTCCTACAAAGGCAATCCGTATCCACTTATGATATCTCTGATTTTAATTGACTCTCCCTCTCTCTCTATCTCTCTCTCTCTCTCTCTCTCTCTCTCTCTCTCTCTCTCTCTCTCTCTCTCTCTCTCCTTCTATCTCCCCGTCTCCATTCCTTTCCTTGTATATTTCTCTCTCTGTAGATTGCTGAGTGACTTTCAAATTCAGTGAATTCCTTTTCCATTAGCTTTACTCTTATAATAGATTTTAACATTTTTTTTTTGTCTTGCTGTGCATTTCTCTTTATCTTTCCGTAGGTGTTGAGAAATGTAGATATATATTTTAACTTGATATTCACGTATACATACATATATATATATATATATATATATATATATATATATATATATATATATATATATATATATATATATATACATATATCAAGTATGTACTTTCAGTTCATCCGTTAAACTATGATGTGTACGATTTCACTGCTAAAATGTAAATGACAGGTGAAGATGTTTTAAAAACTGTAGTTTCCAATTCAGTTTTTAAATCTGAAGTTCGATATGTGTCGTTGCAATTTACTTCCGGAAAAAAAAATCTGTTTATGACACGATCCAATATATATATATATATATATATATATATATATATATATATATATATATATATATATATATATATATATATATATATATATATATATATATATATATATATATATATATGCGTGTGTGTGTGTGTGTGTGTGTATGTGTGTGTGTGAATGCACGTGTGCGTGTGTGTATAAACATATATATGTATGCAAATGAGTATGGGGGAGGTGTTTCTGTCAGACTCAAGTTCTCCGATCAAAATAATCGGCTTATAACAGTAGCTACGAGGTTGACCAATCGAAATGCACAAAGGCAATCTAGCATAGAATTCTGATACGAAGCATAACACAATGGGAAAAGCTTGCATGCTTTATTTACATCTACAGTCATACCCAGATGTCCCTCTCCTGAATCCTACGCAGAACCCTGTCAGCGATGGATACTTAACGCGTGATGAACAGACTGAAGACACCTTGGTGTGCTGTCGAAAGGTTAGATGATAATGGTGTGAGCCACTTCACCACACAGTCATGGATGCTTCCATGTATAAATTATACCTTGATACTCTCCCAAAAATCGCGCATTATACGCTCCAAATATTATGATTTTCTCATTAATGCAACATCAAATATGTCCATAATGCTCAGTTGTATACACACACACACACACACACACATACATATAGGTCATACACATACAAACACTTACACACATGGACGCATACATACATAGATACATACACGCAAATACATACATACAGACATATTTAAGTCTGTGCATGAGAAGACTTACATAAAAGAAAACATACAAATCTGCGCGTATATATACATACGTACACATCCAAAGAAATACCATATTGTTGATGTTGAAATTCCGATGCAGGTACTTTGAAACGTGGTTAGAAACCGGCTCTCTCTCTTTCGACAAGAAATATTGAAATAAAACTGAAAATTGAGATACGTACATGGGCATATTCGCATATCCATAAATATACACATAAACACACACGTATATAATTAATAGTTAATGTATGGCAGTTACAATATACTTATCCTAATGTGTATTGAACAATAAATTTTGTGTTATTCATGAAAGATTGAATTCGTGAAGCTTCTGAAAATCTCATTGTCACGCAGTGCGGTTCTACATCCTATTTCAAGGGTAGTTTATTGAAATGAATGAATTAAGTATTCAGTATCAATTAGTTATAATTTTATGCTAAAATATGGGGAGTAGACATTTCTGAAGGAACTGTATTTCTTTTGTAATATGCATATATCTATTTGCTTTTTATACATGCGTGCGCGTGCGTGTGTGTGCATACGTGTATACGATCTAAACTAAACCCTTCATAAATCACTCATCCAGACTCCATTACTTAAACATCACTCTTTCTCTTGGCGAGTATATCACAAATATTTCAAGTCCATTTATTTGATAGATCCAATCTTCAAACAAGAATTATAAAAAGAAAGACAAATATATACGATACCTATATAAACACATATAAATATATTAATACATGTACATACATACATACATACGTATATATATATATATATATATATATATATATATATATATATATATATATATATATATATATATATATATATATATATATATATATATATATATATATATATACATATATATACATATATATATATATATATATATATATACATATATATATATATATATATATATATATATATATATATATATATATATATATATATATATATATATATGTGTGTGTGCGTGTGTGTGTGTGTATATATATATATATATGTATATATATATATATATATATATATATATATATATATATATATATATATATATATATATATATATATATATATATATATATATATGTATATATATATATACGACAGCGTTCAACCAAGCCTGTTATTACTGGAAATCATATTCCTTGGTAGGTAGATTTTATAGGAAATGCCTATTCTGCTCCACTGGACACTTTTTCTATGTTTATTGATATTAGGAAGTTATATTCCTACAAGAAGCTTCACCCATCTACAGCTAAATTGTTAGAGGATACAATATACTGAATAAGGATTCTCTAAGAATAGATATCTCTATAAAGTGGCTTCATCGCCTTTTCTTTTGCAACATATAACAAACATTCCAAGTTCTATTCCAAATAATCTGATTAATGGGTACTGGTGTCCTTACTATTGCGTTCCAGAAAGCGTAGTTTATTTCTCTGTTATAAATGATATTCGTTACCTCAGAAATACACACATAGAAATATACGCAAACGAATGCTCGAGGAAACTCGAATCTATTGTTCTTATACAGACATGCAGCGTGCATAAGATGAAACTGACTCTACATTGGTACATGAATGTATGTATTTGTATATATATATATATATATATATATATATATATATATATATATATACACACACACATAAATATATATTACATCATAGAGAGAGTAGGTTCCATACCAAGACTTCCTATGAACGCCTGAATGAGAGATTGCCGACGATAGATCTTTTTGTGTTAGCTCATGTCTGTGTATCACCAAACAGTTTGTCAGCCTGTGTGTGGCAGAGTTACGGGCCTAAAAATACATGTCTCGTCCCCCTTATTCGAGTCTTTTCTCGGCAACATCGTTCCGCCCCAGCTCCCAGCGCCTGCAATTCGCCTGATAAGTTTCCAGCTGCGCTAGACATCTGCCCAGCGATCACCGAACAAGTCTGGCATATGAAGATAAAGCTCAAACGGCCGAGTCTCCTGTCCCGGAGACTTATTCCTTGTGCAGCTAGTCATCACGTCCTGTACGTCTCCGGCTGTTATCGGCATTTCACAGAACTCCGAATCCCTGACCCCGAGAAAATTCACCCCGGTTTCCGACACGCCGCTTGCTTCGTAGTGTTTGGCAAAATGATGTTAAATTACCACACACAACTGCTTGGACTCGAATAGCAAGAGCCCGTCTCGGCCCGTCACAGAAAGAATTGTGATTTTGTTGCCAATCTACTAACCTGGCCCATCGAACGGGTTTTTATTCCATCTTGTCTTAGCGCACGCACCCTAGCTCTGCCAACTCAACATTCGTGCTAGTCATTGATCAACATCTACTTTTGCCGCCAGCAAGTCGTTCGCTATTGCTTTACTAAGTGCCTCTTCTAGTTTCCTATCTAGGTCACACTCTATTCAAGATTCCTCTAACACTCTTTCTTTACTAAATTCTAACACCTCCACTCTAATAGCTCTTTTCAAGGCTAACCACCACTTCTGAGTTCAAATCACACCAAGGTCACTGTATCTTTCATCCTTTTGAGAGCAATGAAATAAAGTATCAAACTATCTCTGGGGTCGATGTAATCGACTATCCCTGTCCCCTCAAAAATGTCTGGCTTTGTGCCAATGATAGAAAAAAAAATACGATTATTATCATAGTTCTTGAATAAGATGGATTGGCAGAGTCGTCATAAAATGCTGTATTTAGTCCAGCTTTTTATCTTCTGAGTTCGAACCCTGATTAGATCAACTTTGTATTTCTTCCTTTTGAAGTCGATATAATAAACTACGAATGAAGTACTGGGTCGGTGTACCCGACTATTCAACTGTCCCTAAAATTGCTGACCTTATGCTAAAATTTTTAATCATCATCATCATCATCATCATCATCATCATCATCATCATCATCATCGTCATCATTATTATTATTATTATTATTATTATTATTATTATTATTATTATTATTATTATTATTATTATTATTATTATTATTAAGTTGGTGAGCGGGCAGAAATTTTAGCTCGCTTGACAAAATGCTCGGTGCAAATTCGTCCAGCCTCTACTTACTGAATTCAAGTATCACAGAGACAGGCTCTGTCTTTCAGCTTTTCAGTATCATTTAAGCACTGGGTTCGATATAACTGACTAGCTGTAGTCTACAAAATTCCAGGCCTCGAACGTTTAGCACAAATGATTATTATTAGTGTTTCGCAAAAGTAACGACGTCCTTGAGGAAATTGTGAGCGCCGATGAAAATCGACTAGCTTGTCTACCCCGGTTGACGTTTGGCCCAAGGCTCATAGATAATTTCCGGAAATCTCTGGCCGGGATGTGCTAACGGGTGTGTGGGCGTTGCAGGGGTTATGTCGGACAGCTGCTATCACGTGTGGGACAGTTATATTCCCCTTTGGTAGAGCTTTCATTGACTTCTTCAAGTTTCACTTGAAAAGGAAATTGAGAGTGGAGAGGGAAGTGCTGTCCTTGGGTGACTTTATTGAAAAGTGGGTGAAAGTGTCGATCTGTGAGTCGGAGAGAAGGAACTAGAAGAGGCACTTGCTCGTGGGGTTTCTGGGAAATCTCGGACAGTGGTGTTCCTCAATTATTCCTAGAGGCGTTCCTGTATCAGGAGGAACGCCACGCCACATTTTTTTTGTTTTAAACCTTTTCATTGCATATATCCCCCTTCGTTTTCAGTGCATACCTTATATACTTACTTTCTTTCCTTCCTTTTTATCATTTCGTTATATGTAATCCCCCCCTTTTGTTTCTCTTTGTATTGTCCACTGCATCCTTGGCCCTTGTGGCAAATAAATGAAATCATTATCATTATTACTATTAGTAGTAGCAGTAGTAGTAGCAGTAGTAGTAGTAGTAGTAGTAGTAGTATTAGTAGTAGTAGTAGTAGCAGCAGCAGCAGCAGCAATAGTAGTAGTAGTAGTAGTAGTAGTACCGTTTGTTGTTCTTGCGGTAGTGTTTGAGTGTGGTTTTTATTTTATTTTATTTTATTTCTTTATATTATTTGAAGTTTAATTTCGCATATTAACGTTCTTAAATCCATAATGATCGAAAAGTAGTTTTGCTCATATTATAAATCCTGTTTCTATGCGCTCACTTTCTTCTTGAATTGACTATGTATGAAGAGGTTTGAGTAATGTTTGACTACAATATCAGAACCGTTTTCGTTGGTCCTTTTCAGTGCAAATATGCAAACATGATTCTGGGCTCTGGTAGGAAATCTTCCTATATATTTTTTTTCTTTCCAATGCTTGTCAATATGTGTACTTTTGTGTCATAGTAAGGTAGCTCGATTTACTTTATGGCCTCTTATCTTAGATTCAAGACTGCTGGAATTGAAGGAAATGATTATTCTGTTACGGATGTAATTAAACTACCAATATACAAACAAAATTGAGCAGCAATACAATATCAAGCTTCAAGTTTCTAAATACAAGTACTCAACTCCGTTCACGCTATATTCATTTTTACCGCAATTCAACAAGGCAATCCAATTACTGATTTCATGTCCTCTGACACAGTATTCCTATGAGTCAATGTTTGATTGCCCTAAATGACTTGTTCTCTTCTGGTTACAGGAATTTAATTCGTTGCGAGGAAAATTTGCAACTTAACTGGCATCAGTGCAAACACAATATATTTTTCTATTCTCAAATGTCATTCATGGTCAATAATACCTAAGAGGAAACATCCTGGTAATCGCGTAGTTCTGATTAATTCTTTTATCAAACTAAAAGCTGACAAGGCAAGAATTCGTAGACAATATGTACATAAGAGTTTCAACAATTCCTACTTTGTTTACTCCAATGCAAGTAAGAAATTGCTCATGTATGGTCCTAAATAGAACGTGCCCTTAGAATGAAATAAACTCTGATAATTGATAAAAATAAACCTCATTGCAGTGCCTTGTTAAGAAAGTTACTGTCTGCGTTTGTTAAATTAGGATACCTTTACGGCGGTAGATTCACTTACCAAAGTTAATTGATTTTAGGATTCCGATGGCGTTACGTGTTCTGCTAAATCTATACCAGTTCTTATACTTCATATCGACAAAGTTATCATCGGTATTTTGTTGTACTTTTCAGATATCGAAGGAATTTCGCGCTCAATCGACTGTTGATAATCCACCGGATAAGATAAATAAAACCTTCATTCTCTAGGTTTGGTTCAATTATTGGGTTCATGCATAATAGAAGTCGTTGCCTTTGTTGCTAGCGGTAATGATGATACCATATTGTCATAACAGAGGTAGATGACTCAAATCTAAGTACTTCAAATATCAACCAGCTACTTCAAAATATGGTACGCTACTACTACTTTTAGGGAATAACATTTTTTCCCACTTTCTAATATCCTCTAGATTTACAATTCGGCGTTCAAGGACAGTCGAGAAACGCTGTTCCATCGTGAAACTTTAATAGAAATGTACCACAACAAATTTTCATGATTTAGTTGTAGATTTGGTAGCAATACCCTATATTTCTATTAAGCATATAATTACATACAATAATTAAGCATGTAATTAATTATTTCGAAGAAATCAAATGGATAGTGTCAGAAGTGCATTCTGCAATTTACGTAGAATTTTCTCAGGTTTCCTCCAGGGAAGAGGAGAAGCGTCATAGCTCAAATGACATAGCACTGTTCGCTCTGGTAATTTGAGATATTCTAGTAAATATAAAACCCGCATTACCTCTGCTAACGCTGCTATATTTATTAACCTAGGTTCCACTATTTGTGCTGTTGAACAGCAACTTAATCATGACATATCGTATGGTTATGCTAATAAGAGAATGCAAATTAATTCCACCGAAATATCTGACTTGCTGAAACAAAATATTAAAGAAATATTTTTTTAAAGTATTACTTTTGCAAACAAACAGCTATCTCCAACTTTAGCTTCACACTGACATCAAATTTAACGGCAAAACTATTGAGATATCCGACGTGACTTCATCACACACGTTTTTGCGCCGCCGTTTGTCATTACGTAACATTTAAACCAGTGCTTCAGAAAAAAGGAGAAGCTATGAACTACATTATTTGGGATTACCTTTTACTTTGGGTGCCTTAATTTATCTCCAGAAAGATTATTTTGAAAAAATCCAAATGTAGCAATCGAAATTAACCTCAAATAGTCTCACCTCAATTTCACTACTTTTGAATCTGCTTGTAAAACGTGGTCTGTGATACTTGATGAGAGAAATTTCAGTTTTAGATTTTATAACATTTACATAAACTAATCTATGGTCTTCTTCAACTCAGATATTACAACAAATTTAATTCTTCGTCACAATATATATAAATTATATATATATATATATATATATACATACGTACATATATATATATATATATATATATATATATATATATATATATATATATATATATATATATATATATATATATATATATATATATATATATATATATATATATATATATATATATATATATATATATATATATATATATATATATATATATATATATATATATATATATATATATATATATATATATATATATATATATATATATATATATATATATATATATATATATATATATATATATATATATATATATATATATATATATATATATATATATATATATATATATATATATATATATATATATATATATATATATATATATATATATATATATATATATATATATATATATATATATATATATATATATATATATAAGACGTTGTTCGGAAAGTTATGAGCGTTTTTTTAATATCCAAAAAGGGATATTATTAAATAATTGATCTTACAATAAATTTTATTCAATGAAATAATGTCCATTTTTTACTAATGACCTTTGCTATTCCATGAGCATATGTTTTAAGTAGTGCTGAAGAAAAAAATATTATCTACATGCATTTTGACTCCATCTAAAGCGTTAACTGATTTTCCTTGGAAAGAGTTCTGTAGAGACAAAAGGAAATGTTAGTCGGACGCCGCAGTATCAGGAAAATATTGTGGATATGGTTCATGCAACAATATTTGGGTACCGAAAAACACATGTGGTCACGTATTGTCTTGGCGTAACACTACTTTCAAAATTCTTTGATTTGTTTGGTTTAAATTAGCAAGCTGACGACTGTATATATCAGAATCAATGGTCTGGTTTTATGGAAGAAGCTCATAATGAATAATGCCTCTATAATCCTACTAAACACAAAGCATAGCGTTTTTGGCATCTATATTCCTCTTTGGTTGATGTTTTGGGGGATCCTTACGCAAACTCCAGGATCTTTTACGCACTAATTTTCGTACATAATCCATGTTTCATCTCCATTCACATGTTGTTGCTAAGAAAATCAGGCTTTCATTCCATTTCTAAAGTATATCTCAAACGGAATACCGATCCAAGCAATTCTTTTCTGAGAGTTTGTGAGGGACTAATACGTTAAAGCAAGAAATGTACCATATTTCTACATTAATAACTCTCCAATCCATGCCAGCATGGAACATAGACATTAAGTGGAATGCCAGTCTCTCATCTAGGAGGGCCTTGAAATCAATGTTACCAATTGGGGACTATGTGTGACTCAGTGATAATAAAAAGACTGAAAGGAGGTCTGCAACGAAATAATTTTACTCAACACTTTGCAAGTGAATCAGTGGAGACAAAGATGAGTCTCATTTACTTGACAATTTATGCACCACATTGCAGAAATCACAATGTAAGTATATCTGAAAGGGTAGTCTTACACTGTTGTACCGTTGAATTACAAATAATGCTCATCTGTTATGGTCGGGTTAAAATTTCATCAACATCAAAAATATATGAATTTTCATGGGAGTTATGGCCGTTATACATAGAATATAATTTCCAAATTTCATAAAGATCCGTTCAGTACTTTTGACGTAGTTTTGAATAAGAAAGCAAATGACTAATGTGTGTGTTTGTGTGCATGTGTTTGTGTGTGATGGGTGTATATATGTATAGATATCTGTATGCATGTATATATATGTATATATGCGTATATATTACATGTACATCTATATATATATATCTATATATATACATCTACACATATGTATAGATATACATGTATGCATATAGATCTATATCTATATATATGTATGCATATACGTGTACATATACATGTATATATATATTTATATATATATATACATATATATATATATATATATATATATATATATATATATATATATATATATATATATATATATATATATATATATATATATATATATATATATATATATATATATATGAGAATTTACGAAAAAAACAACAGACGAAAACAGGTGGTGTAAACAACAAATGGATGTATTAGTTTAACACTCGGGAATAGAGAAAGTCTTTGACATTTGGAGCTACGCTCTTCAGCCGAAAGGAACACGGAAAGAAATAAGGAGAGAAACAAGGAGAAAAATAATATAAACGTTGTGGTCAGCGATCTATATATATATATATATATATATATATATATATATATATATATATATATATATATATATATATATATATATATATATATATAATATGTATATTATATACTTTATAAAATTTTATATTTATGTAGCCTACCCGTTTCGCATTCTCCTAATCATGACTAGGAAATTGATGACAATATTTCATTTCGTTTTATCTTAAGGCAATTTAGTACATGTTGTTTGATGAGAATTTGTGTGTAAATGAAACACCATTCAAATAAATGTAAGTGGACGGAATTTATTATTCGGGACATTGCACTTTATGAAGATTTATACGTACGGACACACACACACACATACGCACACAAACACACACTCACACACACACACAAACACACACGCACAATTATACACATAACCATATATGTAATGTGCAATGATAATTATTTCCGAAGAGCTTAAATAACTTAAATAACAGAGGAATTATGAAATTTAAGATAGATACGCAGATACTTACAAACTGTAACAAAATATCTTTCAGGGTTATACGACATTACGTATCAAAAGCCTTTGCATGCAGCACAAACTATATCCAAATTGTTTTTAATCCGACATGTTGGTATTTCTATAATGAGACTTTGTAAATGTATTTCGTCACTTAAAATCACTTTGGCGTGCAATCATTTATATCACTCTGGATCACTATGACAACGAATTGTTGAAATTTGCAATGGTACATGAATCAGCACTAGAAAATATGTAGGAGTCGAATTGAAAAGTTAGAGCCGAAACTAATTAT